>NW_027456213.1:169442-172028 GCF_040206685.1 Ascaphus truei | reverse complement strand
CAGAAACCATTTATCAGTAATAGAAATATCACACATTATAGGGGAATCACATAGTATAGGGAAAAACAATGGGAATTAATTTGAAATTGGAACCTGTGACTCAGCAGTAGTTGCGCCAGGAACCACAGAGTAATCAGGGACATTTATGCTCGTCTCTGAAGTGGAGTCTCTAGAACCAGCAGTGGTGACACCAAGCACTGCAGATGAGTTGGGTAAACCCAAGCTTGTTTTTGAAGTGGAAGTCTGATAATTTGCAGTGGGTTATACTGTACCAAGCACTGCAGAGAAATCAGGGAAAGGCACGCTTGACTTTGAAGAGGGAGTCTTAGGCTAAGATCCCCCTGGAGGCTGCTGCAGGCGCACCTGGTCTCCTGGCGAAGTGTGCACAGCGCTAGATCACGATCTACGATCTGTAGGCTGAGTTCTCAGGCGTAGCCAAAATGGGGTGGGTGGACGCACCCATGATGGGGGGGAGGAGGGGGGCGAAGCCATGAAAACAACAACAAAGCACAGCCCACAGCACTGCAGCAGATAAACTCTTTCTGTACATTTGTATTATAGAAAATACACACACATATACAAACAGTGAGGAACCATTACATGAAATAAGAGGAGGGAATGGGAAGGAGTTACTTGGTCCTGTATGATTATAATATACATGCCTAAGGTCATTCTTTTCTTTTAGGCTTTTCATAAATAAAATAAAAAAACACCTCCTTTAATGGATTCAGAGTGCACTCGCAATATCAAAGATGTCAACTTTAAGGGAACAAAAACAGAGAAATGTAGCATTTCAATGGAAAAGTTCTTTATTGTAATTGGTAATAGAGGCCTCTATTCTTATCCACACTTTCTCTAAACCACCCCCTCCCCCTCCATACCTTTTCCTTGTCACCCTCCCCTGGCTTCAAACACTTTTAACACCCTACCTTATCTACAGTACATATTTGTTTTTTTTTAATTTTGTTTTTGTACACTGTTTTAGCCATAGATTCCTTTGTATATCAGTATTGCTTGACCTGAAGAAGAGAGGAGAACTCTCTAAAGCTTCTCCTATGACATAAATTGTTAGTCCAATGTAGCCCCGGTCGTATTTCAGCTCCAGAGACCCCCCTCTGTAGCGGGGCCGAGCGGTTCGCGGGTCCCGCCGGAGCCAGCGACGGGCCCCGCCGGCTGCTCGCGAAGGTGGGGGCCAGTGCAGGGAGCGACCGGAGTCCCTGCAGCCCCGGCAGTGCACCCGGCTAGCGGGGGGCCTCCATGACGGGTTGCGGCGAGCGGTGCGCGTGATCGCGCATGAGCAGCATTAGCTAGAGAGTCACGGCAGCCCGTAGGAAGTCGCGCATGCGCAGGGCAAGTGCGCACGCGGTCCCAATGCTATTAGCAGCCTCCACGGGACTACAACTCCCAGGAGGCATAGAGAGGCAGGCACCAGGTGCCTCATAGTGGCCAATGAGGGCCCAGGATTCCCTGGAGGAGCATATGGGTACATTTCGCGGGCTTTGGACCAGGCAGTCGGAGCTGGGAGCAGGAAGGGGAAGGAAGGGTGTAGGGAGCAAGTGGCTCCTACACCAGGTAAGGTAGTTCCCCCAGTCCCAGGCAGGCCCCAATTCCCATCAGGGTAGGGTTAGATACTGAGGGAGGGTCCATAGGTTAGGGATTCTGCCCTTAGGTGTGGTGAGTGTGCAGTCTTGTCAGTGTCACGGCTGGTAGTGCTGTGAGCGCTGACAAGTAGGCACAGTGTGTGCAGTGCAGTGGGTTGCTGCAGGTTGAGTGTGTGTGCAGTGTGTTTGCTGCAGAGGTCAGGGAGAAGTTAGCCAGAGGGGACCCGGGTGGGTACGGGAGAGGTAGTGTGGGTGCAGGGGGTCAGTGACCCACTTGCATAGGATAGGCTACCCCGTAGGCCCTAGGAGTTTCCCCTAAAGCCATTCAAGGTTGCTGTGCTGTAGGGACGACCTATAGTACAGCGAGTGTCATGTTAGTTCACGGAGTCAGATAGGGACTCCATTGACGCTGCGTACCTGTGCAGAAGGTTTGGGCGCTGCTCTTCGTTGCGGCTGCAGAGGCCCATCTTGGTGGGGTCTTCCCGGACGGTGGATCCTGGATGTCGGGCCGGAACTCGACGGATCCCTTTGCGAAGCAGTTGCAGATCCGAGCACTGGAGTGCTCGGCAGGTACTATATATCAATTGCACCAACACTGGTCATCAGGCGCTGATCTCGCCTTAGGCTAAACTCTTTGTAGGAACACTGAGCGAGTGGTTACAAGACTGAGCCTATACCATATAGTATCATACATGGACACGGTGTGTGGGGCACGCGGTGAGGGGACAGAGACGTTTCTCCTGATGAGTGGGTAGCCACTAAGGTTATACCGTTAGAGTATAAGTAGAGGATATGTGTTATTGCTAAGTTGCATGTTAGAGGATAAGGTTGCCATGCATTATCATATTACATAAAGTTGGTTGCATTACATATGTGTGTATGTATTTCTTGCCCAGGGGAATCTCACATCACGGGGATCCTGGGTAAGTGGAGGCGCTGCGCTAAGTAAGTGTATGAGTGTTACCCCAGGCTCCCAGCTAGCGGA
>NW_027456213.1:104442-164442 GCF_040206685.1 Ascaphus truei | reverse complement strand
GATACCCAGAGGCACGGACAGCCATAACACCCAACTTCTCAAGTCTCGTACAACGTGAAAGGGGAGTCTATGAACGCCTTCGGTGCCACAGAGGCCTCTGATAGCGTTAATATGGTCCCTTTACTTGTCCCTCCTGGCAGCGAAATCGTCCACGTATTTTTCATTTGCAACTTTCTTGTATTAACATCAGTATTGCACTTTTTCGTTCGTGATGCAAGACCGCAAAAGGTCGGGTTCTAGTTGGTGTTTGATCCCTTTTATGTGTGGTTCATACAACACTTGTGATCTGTTCCTCCAGCACTAAGGGGTTAAAGGTGCTATCCCACTTGTGATCTGTCCCTCCAGCACCAAGGGGTTTAAGGTGCTGTCCCACGTGGCTCACAAAAATAAAACGTCATGTCAAGTAATCCGCTGAAAAGAAGACAATAGAGAATTATTATTGTAAAACTCATTACTTTACCAATGTATGAGTTAAAACATTTTTTAGGTTGCATTTTAGGGAAAAACTGAGTGTCAATTCATGGCATCTTGCATCACCAGACTTTTTGGGGCCCTGGGCTGTGTAATGTGGGTCTCACCCATAGAGGTTGCATTTAAATACAAATACAGTATATATTTTTTATTGAAAATAACATTGAAATTCTGAAAATATGACTACAAACACAAACATTTTATCTACATGTGTCTTTGTTTTTTTTTTATTTGCACAGACATCAAATCATTGTCATCATTTTTTTTTAAATATCTCTATTTGTAGTTTCATATGTTTTTCAATTTTAACAGAATACGTTTTCATCTTTGAATATCTTTTAACACGGAAAAATTAAATTGAGAATACATATTACAATAGCTGGGAACACAATGAAAACAGAAAATGAAGAAAGAGGGAGGGAGGGGGGATGTCACTGCATTTGCATAAACAACACTTTCAATATAACACTTCAGTGTACATAGTCTTCCACCTTCTCACTTATTCGTACCACCTGTAACAATCCATCAAAATAGTAAGTATATACAGTAGGGCCCCGCTTTACTGCGTTCCACTCATACAGCATTTCCCAATGTATACCCATATTCATTAAGTCCGGCGCTTGTTCCGTTTTTCCGGCCATTTTCGGTATGACGTGCACAGCAGCAAAGTTTCCGGCTGTCACTAAACAACAGTTTTAGCGCGTGCGCAACTCCTTGTCAGATGCCATTTGTCAGCTAAACAGTCTGTTGACAGCTCTGCAACTTTGTTTTCAAAGGTACAATACAGTAGGGCCCCGCTTTACGGCGATTTCCGCTTTATAGCGGCGGCCTGGAACGGAACCCGATGTATGAGCGGGGCCCTGCTGTATAGAGATCATATTTCACGGTTCTTAGCTTTTATTTATTGAAATACATATATAACCTTATTATAGAAGGGGGTCATAGTGTCTTCTAGATCAGGGGAGCGCAATCTCTTTTTTTCCCCTCCCCCTGCCGGCTGTTCCCCTCTCTGCGCGCCCCCGTCTTACCTCGGCTCTGGCGCCTGGGCGTCAAGACGTCACATGACCTCACAGTGTAATTTGCCATGGCGACGCGTCTCCAGAAGCGGTCTGAGCCAAGGTAAGTGCAGTTTACAGAGATCTTCGCCACTTTCCTGGCACTTAATTTAAGTGAATTCGGGAAGCGCGTGGGGCTTCTGTAAACCCTGCCCCCCCACCCAGTTTGCGCACCGCTGTTCTAAATAACTCGTCAAATTCTATATAATATAAAGATGATGTTATTTTAGTCTTTTCAGAGGCTTGTCTACACATCCTCTCAATGTGAGTTTCGGAATGTAATCCTGGTCAAACTTTTCATCAACAAAATGCTTAACTTGTAGATAGCGGTAAAAATCTGAGTTTGGTAGATCAAATAGTCCTTGTAAAATTTGGAACGATTATAATTTAGACTGTGTAAATAAATCTACAACCTTTAAAATACTTGTACCTCTCCAAGAATCTAGATAGGATTCATGGCATCCCGGGGGGAAATCATGATTGTTTGCTAATGGGGTCATCAGAGAACCTTTTTGTGTAAGTTTCAATTTTGTCTTAGGCCTGGGAAATAGAGGAGCAAACAGCGCTGAGCCGTGCTCCTGCTCTGCCTCGCCTACTCCAAAATGGGGCTTTTCCCTGTCCTTGCAGGCGAGGCAGTGAGCGTGCTCTGGGGGCAGGGTGGGAGGCGGGGCTAGTCCCCCGCTCCACGTGGCCGCTCCTCCGCTTCCCCGAGCGGCAAATTTCAAAACTGCCTGTCTCGGGAAAGTTTTTCAGCCGCCGTACGCATCAGTGCGCATGCGGAGGGAGAAACTATAGCTGCGCTGATGACAGATGCAGGGGCTTTGTGCATCTGCTCAGCCCGCCTCAGCGAGCTTAAAACCACTATGTTCCAGGCCTTAGATGTGTCCCATATAGCGCAAGAATGTTTTAGAATTGGATTGTCTGAAGCTATCTTTGGTCTGTCTTTTTTGTCTAGCCAGATTATATCTGGCACCGGTGAAGTGAGACTGGCCTCCAGCTCCACCCATCTTTTTGATGACGGAGGGATATGCCACTGCATCACCTGTCCCAATTGGGCTGCTTTCTAGTAGTTAAGGATATTCAGCATAGTTAGACCTCCTAGTTCTTTTGGACGGCATAATATATCTTTTTTCATTCTGGGCTTTTTGTTGTTCCATATGAACTTAGTGAGCACTTTTTGGAAAACTGCTAGGTCTTGAGGTGGGACCCGAATCGGCAGAGTATGAAGTAGGTATAGAAGATGTGGCAGAACATTCATTTTATTGCCCATATACGTCCCAGCCACGAGATCGGATACGTCGACCATTGTGCAACCTCTCTCCAGTTTTTTGAGAAGGGGGGTATAATTGGCATTATATAACGAGTTTATAGCCTTTGGGAATTGAATACCTAAATATTTTATTGATTTTGGGCCCCATTGAAAATCAAAATCTGTAATAATTTTGTTAAGTGATGGGGAAGATTGATACCACGTGCCTCTGATTTTTGAGTTATTAATTTTAAATTCCGAATAAATGCCAAATTCAGACAATATATTAAAAAGATTGGGGAGGGACATCAAAGGCTTAGAGATTAAGATGATGTCATCAGCAAATAGAGCTATTTTAAATTCCTCTTTAACTAGGTTGAACCCCGATATATCCTTAGAATCTCTTATAAAACAACTAAGTGGTTTTATAGACAGAGAGCAAATAGTAGGGTTGAAAGGGGACACCCCTGCCTCGTCGCATTTGTTATTGGGAATCGACTGTAGAGTTGCCTATTAATTGCTACAGCTGCTGTAGGAGATTCGTAAAGGGGCCTTCACCCGATTCACAAAGACTGAGCCAAACCCAAACGCCTCAAGTGTTTTAAACATGAAATCCCAATTCAGCCTATCAAAGGCCTTTTCCGTTTCCAAGCTTAAGACCACTAATTGCGATTTAGATGATTGAGCTATTTGCATAATATTAGCTAGCCTCTTTGTATTATTAGAGGCTTGTCTACCAGTTATAAAACTCACTTGGTCAGGATGGGTTATTGTAGGCATGATTGACTTTAACCTTTTAGCCAAGACATTGGCGTATATTTTTATGTCTGAGTTGAGCAGAGAGATGGGGCAGTAGCTGTCACAATTTAAAGGGTCTCTTCCTTCTTTATGTATTAATATAGTAGCTTGGGACATCTCTTTTGAGGGGCTTGCTCCTTTTAGAAATGTATTAAATAGTTTTGTTAGGTGGGGGACCAGTATTGCGCAGAACTTTTTTATAATATGTGCCTGAAAAACCATCTGGTCCAGGATTTTTCCCATTCTTCAGTGTTTTGATAACTTCTATCTTTAGGCCTGTTATTGGGGCTTTGATTTTGTCTCTATCCATGGTGGCTATCTTTGGTAAAGAGCATCTATGTAGAAAAGAGGAAGGCAGGTCTGAGTTTTTTTGTACTTTTTTTGTTGCCTTTGGGCAGATTATATAACTTTTCATAATACTGTTTATCTTTAAACTTATATTTTTAGTATCACAGAGAAAAGGAAACCTAGTGTACAAGCACTCAATCACAGCTGAATGTATAGTGAATGTGTTCAAATACTTTATTTGTACCAATAAATAAAAAAAGGGGGGTTAAAATAAAACATATGTCAAACAGTACGTGACTGTCCTTGGTAACTTAACTCAGGTGAGTTAAGTTGATGAATCGTATGGAGATCCCTAATAGATGTTCGGGATCTATTGCTATGGATATAGCTACCTATAAATATAGGAATGGGGCCGTCAAGGGGCCACTGTTTAGATACCGTCCGGTCCCCTTAGGGACTGGGTCAGAACATATGTATGTAGCTTGCAATAATGCGTTAGTGATCTGTGGCAAAAATGCGGTGGTAGTGACAATCACTGTGACCACCCAGTAAGGGTTAATCCCACATCCCCCTCTTAGCCTGTAAGGTATTATAATGTGTGCTTAGAGATAGATAAGTCTCCCTCTCACAGTATTCCGTAGTAAGGCTCAGATGGTGGATAAAACTGTGAAGACATATATCTCCTATATGCTGGATGTTACTATAGGGTTAACCATCAGTAACACTTGTTCAAGGAGGGTAACTAACTATGGATAACTTGTACTGCTGTTATCATGAATGCTAAGTGAACCTGAGTGAGGCACTCAAGTGATTGCTATGGGTAGGTAGGTATACTGTACAGCAGTACATGCGAACCCGCCACGCATATACTCCCCCCAAATAAAGAGAAATAAACCCCTGATTGAAGCCAAGTATAAGCGCAGTGACTGATAGAATACAGTCACTGCAAGACCTCACAGACTGATGCACGCGATCCTGTTCGGAGCGTGAAGAGGTCTGAGCAGGGAATTTTTTAAATGCCGGTGTCAAACAGCTGATTGAGCTGCCTCCTCACTCCCACAGTATGCTGTGCGGCAGGTAAACCTGAGGAAGCCACACACCTGGCGAAACGCGTAGAGTGGTAGCCGCCCTGAGAGGAGAGAGGAGAGATCTGGGAGCTGACACTCACACAGCCGCGACCGGAAGTGACGCATCGGGACTAAGCGGAAGTGACGCATCGGAGCAAGCAAGGCGGGACCATCGACCGGTGAGAGAGCTGGAGTCCAAGTCCTCTGCAGCACCTGTATACACCCAGCAAAGGGAGCCGAATAGCCCACACAAGAGGGTATCTACGAGGGGACTAGACCGGCGAGACAGCGGTCACCAGCGGAGGTGAAAGGTCACAGAGAGCGGTGGTCCACACGCAGTCACACCGGAGGAGGCGGGTGAGCCTGGAGCTAACCATTTTCTCTCCTCAATCACTATCAGTGTGATACATGCCTTAACCACTTGTTTTTATTGTAAGTGTTTATTTTTACCCTATAAAGTCGAGTTTTTTATTGTTACTGGTCTGCACTATGGTATTATTTATTTTACATATACACTGCTGCTGAGCTGAGAGTTGGAGATCCCACTACCTGGTTAAGAAATCCTCCTAGCAGAGACCATTGTGTGTCAAAACCGCTCGTTTTTGACTTACATCTTGTAAGTAGGCAACACATAGGAGCCAAGACAATACAAATTTATACACCCTTTTAAAAACTGTCTGCACTTAGATTGTTCTTTGTTTTCTGTTCTATTTCCCTTTATGCTCCCCCTGGATTGCAGTTGGATACTAAGAGAATTGAACAGACTAAATCTCTCCTCTTTATGCAATACAGCGGAGCTTTGAAATAATATTTCTACCTCCTTTTTCCCCTTTCCACGGTGGGAACACAGATACATTTCCGAATTACAAGCCATGCTATACTATGTGAGGTGATAGATTTTTATCACCACAGAGCTGGATATACCTGTTGGTAACAGAAATTTGATACTTACGTTTCTGATACTCTCTTGCCCTAAAGTGTACATATTGAGATTTTGTTATTTATAGGCTTTGAGTGATACCTGCTTATTTAAAATATTTGAATTTAGAAATTAGACGCTTGTTGATAACAATTGACTTGATATATCATCAGGATACTCACTAATATATATTGTTTATCTTGCCACTTCACTATGGGGTTATTTTAATGTTTGAATGTGATATGTGTTTTTAACCTTTTATATTTGAATAAAACTTTATTATTTTTCTCCCTGGCTTTTCCGGTCATGATAGGCTTATTTTGACCTATCAACAGCACTTATCTGTTAGACCACCGTTAGTCTACTCATTGTACTCCAACATTGAGTGCTCTTTGTATGAGGGAGTCTTTTTGATCCTCTTGGGATCAACTCTGTTATACTATCTCTCTCCACGCCTCAGACATTATATTTTTCCTAACCCAAGTTAACCTTTTGAGTAACTCAACTTTTGGTCAACTCCTTCAATTCCTGGGAATTTTTTTCCCCATCTAGTGAACATTTTCCTTAGATCCTTCCTTTAGTCCTTCCCATTTGTACTTAATCCAATCATAGAAATCTGAGAGACACTGTATGGTGCTACTAGCATCCTCAAAAAAGACATCAAAAACATCTATTGCCAATAGATCTGATTTATATCTTTCCATACTCTTGCAATAATGCATTACTTGTATATAAGGGAAGTGATGTGTTTGAGGCAGTCCCATTTTTTCTTTCAGTTCCTGGAACACCACAAACCTACCACTGTTCACATCCACCAACAGGCCCAGAGTTTTAATCCCCTTCTTTCTCCATATCTGAATAGAAGCCTGCATCTTTCCTGGGGAAACCTTAAATTCCCTTGTATAGTTACACATTTTGAGCAAGTATATGATGGCCCAAATAGTTTTCTCAATATTCTCCAAGTAGCCCATGTATCCTTGATTAGCGGATTTTCATTAGTATTTCTCTTCATTTTACATGTGAAATCCTCGGGTGACTCTTGGGATACCAACTGTTCCTCTAATTCTAGACGTGAGTAATGGCTATTTCCAGTTATCCAATCTCCTACATGTCTTGCTACACAGGCCAGATTATATTTTCTAATATTAGGCAAATTAAGGTCCCCCCCCCCACTCTGTCTTCAGACATAATTTATTAATAGCGATTGTATTTCTCCATTTCCGCCAGATAAACTTCTAAATAAAGCAATTTCTAGGTTTAACATCGGAGTGTTTCAATAATGTTGGTAACATCTGTAGAGGGTAGATCTATCATGCGAAACTGATGATCTGTCCGTCAGATGTCAGATGGTTAAAATTAAGTGGTAAATTTGGCCTCACCTCTAATTCTGTGATTATTTTAGAGATAATTGTCCCAAAATTATTTTTGTAAAGATATTTGCCCTCTGGATCAATATAAATTCCTAAAGATTGAAGTGTTCTCCTAGTTACCTTGAATATGCATTTTCTTCTCTAATTTTGTTAATTCTGATTTTTCTTCCATACTCCGGTTGTCAAATCTTGATTTGAAAATTACGACTCGACTCTTCTAAGTCGTTGTTGACCATTTCTGAAAAAGTGTCCACGAAGTTCCTGCGTGTATAGCTGAGATAAAACGTGGATGACTTTTTTGAATGGTGTATGTGCTATTGTGGCATTAGATAATGTCTTGAAATGTTACTAATGATCCTGCTAGCTCCATCTTTATTAAAATATTTTTTAAGTGCTAATTTTCTGACATTTTTTGGACATCTATAAATAGGTTAAACCTGTTTGGGCTACAGACTGGTGCAAAAGGTAAACCTTTGCCTATAACCTTTTTTTTTTATTTATTTTTGTCTATGTCCATTAGTTGATAATTTGCACTTTTTGAAAGTTTTTTCTTTTTGCCCCCGGAATCGTTTTTTCTTTTTCTTGTTTGGTGAGTGCATGGTCTCTGCTGTTTTGTCTTTGATCAAAGTTTTTTGGGATATTTCCTTTATTCCCCTTGATGTTGTAGATCTGGGGGGTACGTGATTTTTTTTGGGGGGAGAGAGGGGGCGCGGCAGTTGCAGAGGCCCCGCGCTCTTCCCCAAGGCATTAAAATGCGATGCCTCTGCAACTTCACTTAGCGTGATTCGGTCGACTTTGGCAACGCAGCATCAAATGACGCAGCTGTGTGACGTCATATGACCCCGCGGTGTCGTTTGACACTTCAGAGCAGGTATGGGGAGCGCGAGCATGTGGGTAGAGCTGGCAGGTGGGCGCAAGGCAAGAAGTTTGCACACAGCTTTGATCCTTCTGGGCCGCAAACCTTGCTGTCATTGTGGCCGCGGTCGGGCCACAGGTTTCTGCATTTTCTCCATGGCTACAGGGACAGTAAGTCTTGCTACAACTGTAGCATTTGTGCTTGCTTATATTTACTTAAGTTTTAGTTTCTGGTTTTAATGGTTCGATGTAACTGGGGAGCTCTTAATATTAGATTGAGTATTGTTCATCAGAAGAATGGAATTAAGAGGATAACTCCAAAGATTGTGCATGGCATTGGCAGCAGTGACTGACCGCTTAGTCAGCACTGTGCCGCTTATCCGACAGGCGGGGGGAAAGGATGGGGAGCAGCGCCCTGGGACTCTGCTTATCCTCGCTCTCTCCTTCCTGCGGAGTGCAACCAATGGGAGCTGGCTGCTGGTAGAGGAGTCTTTGTCCGTCTCTGTCATGTTTGTTACCGATGCACACTGGCGCACACACTCATTATACTTTTGTCCACCTATGCCTACAAATAAATGGGTGCTGTTGATTGATATTGGGCATAGTATACTTATACTTACGGATTTGTGCGAAAATAAATGTTCATGGAGGTTCTTGGGGAAAACCAACTCCCCAAACATGTTGCGCTTATTTCTATTTATGGTTAATTTGACTGATTTGTATTTCACAAGTATGGGGTTTCCGTTGTTTTACAATGTAGTTTTTTCTTTTCCTTACCTGAACCGGAGAGCCCTTCTGAGCTCATCCCTGGTCCACAACCTCCAGGAACCCCTTGTGTCCCAAGATACCTGAAGTTATTTTGTGCTGGATTTGACACACACACACACACCTACAAATATGGCCGCTGTGTCACAAATAGAAAGTTGTATCGTGATCTGATGTTGTCGAAGTATTGTTAAGCGGTGAACAAAGTCATTAGTTGCTCAGGAACCAAGCGTGGAGGGATCCCAGTTGTCAGGAGTTCGCGTGTCAGTTCTGCGGGACCCCCCAGAACTCCGAGCTGCATGGATCGTTGCTCTAAAATCATCCCACCCCTTAAGCTGGAAATAAAAACAAAATTTTCATTTTGTCATAAAAAAGGACAGACTACGTAGTCGCCATTTGCCTGACTGGTTAAAAAGCGACTTAATGCGACTTAATGATCTACTTTCAGAAAATAGAAGCTGTCTGAAGTATATCATTCTTTTTTGAAATTTTTTTCATGAAAATAACTTTGTTGTGTGCTACTCTGTTGATATGTTTTTTTTCAAGATCTGTGCTTGGCTATGTGATCTATTATTGATTTGTGGGCACGCACATGCCAACATAGCGATTTATATTTATGCTTGTGCTGACAGATGACCAATGACTCAGTAGGAAAGTATTTGCCCTTTTTCTTAGAAAAAAAACATCTTGATGGCAGAGGCGCTGGTGTTAGAAATGTTTAAAGAAAACATCAGCAAGTGTTTGGGTAGAGCCGACAGTGGAATATTGTTTACAAATATAAGATTTCGGGGCATGTTGTGAAATTAAAGATTGTTATATTATTTGTGTTACCATTGTTAATAGTAAACAGTTGTATGGAATACATTTCTGTGGTATTTTTCACTTACTAAACATGACTTCCCTGCAAAAAAGTGTTAAGACGGCATAATCTTCCCTAACATGTCAGTCTGACCTCATTTTTAATTTGCTTTGTCATATCCAAAAATAATCAACATATTGCCTATGAAGAAACATAGAGCACAAGGGAACTGATCAGAGTGGTTTAAGCTACCTGGCAAACATCAAGAAGGTGCAGCAACGCTAAGGGACTGTGTTTGCAGGGTGATTAAATGTGAGCCATGCAATTTTAATACGTGGAATAACATTGGATATCGACCTTTTGGAGACTCAAAAGACACTTTTCATTAGGCCACGATGGTGCCGATTACAGCAAGATCCTGGGAACGCTGCCATTAACTTAATGAATGAGGCCTATAGTCTCTGACTTGAAGGGCAGTGAGCGTGGTAGCTCCGATACTGCTTTTTTGACACAGCCTTCATTTACATATGTACATAAGTAAAAGTGTATTTGGTGCTTTTCTCCTAGAGGAAGAGATCCGGAGATAAGGTGTATGCATTTTTCCCTGATGAGACGTGGCACGGTGGGAAGAAGTCTGTGGCAGAGCCGGTGTTGGAGCCCTTGTCCCTCACCAGAGCCTGGAAAAGATGTGGAGATGGATTTGACAGCTCTCGGGCACCAAAGGTAAAGTTCACTAATGTTAGGTTTAGGAATTCACCAGGACATGGGTTTGTCTGTTGCCCAACTCAATGGTGTAGATGCAAAGCGCTGTCAGCAATAACTTGAACTTGAGTGTTTCTAATAGAAATGCATCTCTGATTTGCGTAAAAATACTGTAGCAAGGTTCATTAAACATTGTCAATGTTGATGACACAGACGGGCTCTGTCCTTAACTGAGGCGCAAAGCTCTTTAGATGGCTTTTATTTGGAGTGCCTACATTGAACACAATGCAATGGCAGGCTGAACCATTTCTCTATTGAGTCAGAGAGGCCTGTAAATGAAGATATTAACCAAGGGGGAACCTTGTTATAAATCTTATGACACATTGGATCAGACCAGATGTAGTCTGTTTTGATATGGATTGATTTGCACCAAAATTGTTAATGTGTTAAACAAATAGTATGTTATTTTCTTCGTCCATTCTTGTGTTTTCCCTGTCTGCAGGCGCATAGATCTTCCGAATCAAAGTTCCAGGCTGCGCGTCGGTTAGCACCATCCTTTATATCGGTTGAAGGTATGTAAAATCCCCCCTCTGACATTATCCAGTGTGAGAAAATAAGTTAGGAGTGTTAGATTAATCACCCTAGCACCTGAACTGACTCTGTACGGGCTGCAGCAGCTGATCAAGCTTCTATCAGAGAGAACTTTACCTTTTTTGTTTTTTTTAAGAGCGCACTTTTTGGAGTTACAATTTTATACAAGCAGGAAATGTCGAGTCTGTATTGAAGACAAGATGTAATAATGACTGAAAAAGTCAATATTTCATTGTATTTGTGAATGGATTTAACTGCCAACCTGCCAAACAGACCTTTGTATTATATATATCACATTGCACACAATAAAAGCATTTTTAATCTTTAAGAGAATGGGGATGTAAATGTTTGTGATGTAGTTAATCATACTTTGGTTAATTTAAGTGTTTATTTACATTCTCATACTCTTGCTTAGTACCTTAAAAAAATATAGTTGTTAAAGGGTCTCCTAGCAGCAAACTGCAAAGATAAACTGCATAGTTCCAGGGACCCCCGGCTGTCCGCATAAAACCATTGATGCCACTGCTTTCTATTGGTGTTCCTGGGGTCAAATGTGTGGGGTTTTGTTTTACCAAAGACTCTCTAATATGTACTGGAGAGCGGGACGGGAGCATGACGATTCCCCCAGTTCTACCAAAGTAGAAAAAAAAATTAATTCTGGGGTCGGGCTGCTATTAAGGAGTTTGTTTTTTTTTTATTAATTAATTTTGGTGTGGGATTGTTTGATTTTTTTTTTTCCCATAAAATTTTATATTTTATTTTTTATTTCTCCTCCGTAAGAAACCTCAGTGGTTGGCAATTCAAAGGAGCCTGCAGATATTGTGTGGAGCTCCAGTGACAGCGATGTTTCAAATGAAGAGAGTAAAGAATTTCTTTCACCAGCTGACAGTATTGGAAGATACTCTCAAAATACAGGAAAATGCCACCACACAAATAACTCTGTCCCTGCGCAGGGTGGCAGTGGAGGTTAGTTTCTGTGCAGTGTTTGAAGTCACGTAATATTGTCAGAATATGTACATCATAGTGTATTTCGCCATGTTGACATTAAAACATACTCGCACTCCTCTCCTAATTTGGAAGCATGCAGTTATATCTTGCTATATACAGTTCCTTATCATTCTTTTGCGTAAAAGCTTTCTCTTATTGTTTTGCTTTCTCTTGATCCTTCAGTTGTTCTTTCCATTCTTACTTTTCTCTCCAGCTTTTCCTTCAACAATCATGATAGTCGTGTAGCTAATTTGTGACTGTGTCCAGTAACCCCTGTAATTAAGTCTGTGACCTGTAACTAAAACTTTGATTAGATATGTGTATAGAGAGGAATGCACTGCAGCATTCGAATATTAGGAGGTCACACAGTAACTAGACTGTGTGACATGGGAGGTGAGCAGATGTCATAAACTTGTGTTGCATTAAATTCCTGCAATACCTAGCCGATTTCCCCTTTACTGCTTATTTGGGTGGCAATACGGTGTAGAAGTTGATTGCACGGCTACGGAACACTTAAAAGTTGCCGTCCGCGAGGCTCGCCATTTTTGTTCTTAGGGTTTCAATATATATATATATTTTTTTTTTTAGCTTACATGAACTGGGAGCTGATCTGTAGCTCCTCCGCTTCCATGACTTCGTGGTTCCCGATAGATGAGCAAGTTTGTCCTCTGGGCAAGAATAATTGCCCAGTGGACATAAAATGGCTGCACAGTCAAGGGCTTGCTCTGCCATGACATTGCAATTTTCTGTTTGTAACCTAGTGGCCATATTTGTAATTTCCCCCACTAAGCCCCCCCCCCCCAAAGCCAGCACTAAAAAATACAAATATCTCAGGAATTAGGGGGCTTCCGGAGGTTAGGGGACAGCAGATCAGACCTTGAAGAAAACCTATGAGGTTTAGAAAACTCGCTACCTTACAATTTAATCAATGAAGAACTCTAATATTGGCCCACTATAAGGTATCACAACTTACAATTATATCTACTTTTCTCTTACATGGATTCTAGATCTTTGAGTTACACTCCTACTAGAAGAGACGGTGCATACTCTGGGATTCATCAAGCTCTGGGGTATCGCAGCCGTTTCAGTGCTGACTGCGGTTTATTTTCATGGCTGTTAATACCAGATTGTGTGTGAGAACCCTGGTCAAAGCTTGATGACTCTGCCTCCTAGGTGGAGATTAGGTGTTTTATACTAAACCAAGGAAAAGAACGCCGCAGCTTTTCCAAAGTTTTAGCAATAAAAGATTATTAAAACGTTTTCCTGTTCACCATGGCAGTGGACACTGTAGGGTTAAGTCTATCCCCAGCTAAGTAGGACAGTAAATTGAATTTTTGCAGGTAGGCCGTAAAAGGCCCCTCCCACTACCTGCAGACAGTCTTTTTCCTGTCCTGCAGCTAGGAGTAAAGTTTGTTATTTTTTAAAAGGACTCACCGGACTGTAGTTACTGCTGTCAAGCCAGGGGGTTCCCAGCCTCTCTCCCCCTGAAGCTCCAACGCACCGTGGGTGGTAGCAAGACGTAGGGCCGTGCGACCGGGCAGAACCTCGGATGCGTCATTGAACGCAGCTGGCAGACAGCAGGGCTGTAGGGCAGATTGGAGGCTCAGATAATATTTACCGCAGAGGCGTCTTGCGAACGCAGCGAAGTCGGGGAGACAGACCGGTAAGGCGCCCCATGTAAGTCCATAGCACGTGCACGTTCGAACCCACAGGCGGGCGCGCGCACGTTTGCGCGAGAGCCCAGTGCTCCGATTGGGCGATTCACACTGATGTCAGAGCGACGGCACACAGAGCTGCGTGAAAGTGTCATGGAAGCAGCCACAGCATGGAACGCTCTGCAGAGAGGCGAAATCAGCTGAAAGAAGTTTGGAAGCCAGCATGGAAGCTGGAGGAAGTAAAGGGTCGCTTACAAAAACGAGGTGAGTCCTTAGTTTAGTAGAGAAAGGAAGTAAATAAAAGAGAGTTGAGATATCATGGAACTGCAAGAAATATTTTTTCCACCATAGTACTATGGTTATACAACCGGAAGAAGGAACTTGTAAGGGGCGGTAGAGTCTCTGCATCAAAAGAAGAAAGCTGCTAAAAAAACTAAATGGTGTGCAGTATGTGAAAAGCCAGCGTTTGAAGCCAAGAAGCCTTGTGCAGACAGCCTTAAAGCAGCAGCAGGAGCGTCAAATGAACAGATGAATACTTTCCTGTCATGGATGAATGATACATTAAAGCAGAGTGTGGCGTCTGCAGTGCAACAAGGAGTGAAACCAGCGCAAAAGAGACAAGATCTCAGACCAACCTGGATATAGTGAGAGACTAGATGGGCGCAGCCAGATGGGAGAACTACTGGTACAAGGTACTTGGACAGCCAAAGAACAGCAGTTACCATCAAATCTGCTGGAACTCAAGGCAGTGTAGAAAGCACTGGAAGCATTCCAAAGCCAGGAAAAGGATGGAAATATACAAATAAAATCCGACAACAGGGCCGTGGTAAAATATACAGCCAAGCAAGGAGGAACTAGGAGCAAAAGACTGATGAAACTAACATCAGAAGTTCTATCATGGGCAGAAGGCTATGTTACAGGTATAACAGCCATACATATACCAGGGCTAGAAAATATTACAAGCAGATTTTCTCAATCGCAACTTAATTCACCCGGTAGAATGGTCATTAGACAACCAAGTATTCTACAAATTGGTAAAACGTTGGGGGCAACCAGAAATAGATCTGATGGATACTCGCCAAAATAGAAAGGTGGAAAATGAATATGCAAGGCACTTTCATCCCAGTGAAAGACACACAGATGCCCTCAGGTTCAAGTGGCAGTTCAAACTAGCATCTCTGTTTCCTCCAATTCCTCTCATTTCAAAGATGGTGAGGAAGATCAGGTGCGATCAAGCAGAGGTGATACTGGTGGTATCATATTGGCCAAGGAGACCATGGTTTGACCATCTCATAAACATGACAATAGACACACACCGTGACATCTACAAAATGTCCGGGGACTGATACAACAAGGACCAGTATATCACCCAGAGCCTAAACAATTGGCCTTGGCGGCTTGGAGATTGAGTGGAAGGTCTTAAGAGAAAAGGGATGTTCAGTTCTCCAAATACTGTGACACTAGTAGAATTCCTACAAGAAGTGTTTGATAGAGGACTCAACCTCAGTTCATTGAAGGTGCAAGTTTCTGCATTGTCAGCACTGTTAGAGAAGAATTTAGCAACCGACTAGCTCGTTATTCGTTTTTTGCAAGCGGTTAAGACCGCAAATCAAGAATAGAGTGCTAGCATGGGACCTATCACTAGCACTGGAAGGCCTCACAATGCAGCCTTTCAAACCTATAGATCAAATACCCTTAAAGTTGTTATCATGGAAGGTTGCATTCCTTATAGCAAGGAGAGTGGGAGAATTACAAGCCTTGTCTTGTAAAGCAGTTTGCGCACCGCTGTTGTAAAGGACCGTTTCTGGTCATCCACCAAAATAAAGCAGTGATGCAACCAGTGTACCATTTCTTACCGAAAGTAGTTTCTCAATTTCATATAAACCAAGAAATTGTAATTCCCTCATTTTGCCCAAAACTGGGTAATAAGAAGGAGGAAAGATTGCATAATCTTCACTAGTGAGGTGCTTGAAAACCTATATTGATAGGGTGCAAGACATAAAGTCAGATAGGCTGTTTATCATTCCAGAAGTACCAAGGACGGGTCAAGCAGCGTCCAAAACAATATCCAAATGGATTGTATCATGTATCAGAAAATCGTACGAAAACAAAGGACAAAATACGCCATTGAACTTAAAGGCGCACACAATGAGAGCAATGGCCACTTTGTGGGCATTCAAGACACAAGCACCACAGGCACAAATCTGCAAAGCGGCAGTATGGTCTTTATTTAACACATTTATGAAGTATTACAGATTGGGCATTCAGGCTTCAGCTGACGCAAGCTTTGGTCGAAAAGTACTACAGTCTGTAATAAAACAAAGTGGAAGACTAATAAATAAAGTGGTTGAAACTGATATTGGCATTTTGTTTTTTGCTTTTCCCTTCCCTAAATAATACTGCTGGGGTATGTCCCTACGGTGCCCACTGCCATGGTGAACAGGAAAAGAGAAAATGTAACCAATTAACAGTAATTTTCTTTTCCTGGAACCATGGCAGTGGTAACATAGTTACCCTCCTTACTGTATGTATGCCTAATATATATCGGTTGCATTTTTCAGCTATGGGAGAACCCAAAGACTATCTGCAGGTAGTGGGAGGGTCCTTTTATGGCCTACCTGCAAAAATTCAATTTCCTGTCCTTCTCAGCTGAGGATAGAGTTAACACTATGGGGCCCACTGCCATGGTTCCAGGAAAATAAAATGACGGTAAGTTGGTTAAATGTTCTCCTTTTTGGGGGTTCTCTTCAGCAAAATGTTTTTACAGCAATATTTCTAGAAAACGCCTAGAGGATTTCACATTGGGAACAGGATAAATTAATAGCAATTTTAAGAAAAAAAAATATTTTTTGGACCTTTGCAGAGTACTGGACTTTTAACAATCATATCACCGCTTACAGGATAATTAATGGACGAGGAAGCAATATCATCACGGTTTTCAGGGGATATGTATGGCCGTCCCTCTCTTTTTATTAGGTTGCCTAACACTGCGGATTCTTATTGAATAGCACTGCTTAGTAAATACTAGCCTTAAAGTTTCTGTATGCTATATGTTCCTTCTGAAATTCGGTAGCGCTGGGAGGGTATTGATACCTATCTGGTTCCTCTATAGACACGGCTTTCAACCTTTATGTTTCTGTAGCGCAATCTGCAGTGAATATTAATGCTTAACAATGAAAATAACTATATTGAGGTAATAATAAAGAGGTAATAGGTGGTGCTGTTGTGTTCCTTCAGGTGATATCCCAGAGATCATTGACTGGCAGAATGACAGTGATTTTGAGTGTGATGAGGAGAGGTGCAGTGAATCAGAGGCAGCTGAAAGTGCAGTGGAGATATCGGACTCTGAATCTTCTTTAAGCAATATCACTGTGTCCCAGCTGCAGAATGAAACAGAGCCTTCTAAAGTAAGTTATTACAATAAGCCCAGCGTTACCAAATCCATATATTGCTTACGTTTGTTCTTTTTTCCCACCACTAATTCAATAGACTTTTCTCTTGCTTCCCCCTCCCCCCCACATCAGGATCACATTTCTATAAACTGTCAATTTTCTTGCCAGGAAAAGTGTGTGTGTGTGTGTGTGTGTGTGTGTGTGTGTGTGTGTGTGTGTGTGTGTGTGTGTGTGTGTGTGTGTGTGTGTGTGTGTGTGTGTGTGTGTGTGTGTGTGTGTGTGTGTTCATAAAGTCAAATTAATACTGTGCTATAGACCCCAACAATAATACAGCACAAAAAACGTTGGGCGTTTCCAGATTTGAGCATGGGTGGCTGCGAACACCTGATGTTTGTGTGTGTATCTCATTTTAAACCTTTTTAATATATTTAATAAAATTGACCTACTTGATGGAGCATGCGCTTGTTTTGTTAGAAATATATATATATATATATATATATATATATTGGTGATGTTCCGGGTACCCGGAAATTACCCGGTAACCGGCATACCCGGCCATATTTCACCTACCTGGACCCGGCCCTGTGCGCTGGAATCCCGTGCTGGATACTTCCGTCCTGCTCTGCTGCCTCGGTCCTCCTCCTAAATCGCACCCCTTCCTCCGGGTCGGCGGGAGAGGAGGACTGAGAACGGCAGAGCAGCAGCAGAAGAGGAGGACAGCCGGCGGCGGAGGAGGGAGAGGAGGAGGAGGAGGAGGATGACGTCCGCCTGCAGTTTAGCAGCCGGCAGTGGAGGGAGAGAAGGACAGCAGCCGGTGGCGACGGGAGATGAGAACCATAGGAGGGGCACAGGATGACGGCTGGGGAATAGCGCGCTGTAGCAGCGACAGACACCAGAAGTCAGAGAAGACTTTGTCCGTTATCCTGTGCCACTCCTGCTCCGCTTAAATGGTCCTCTTCTCCCACCACCACCGGCTACCGTCCGCTGCTGTCCTGTGCAGGCTGCCGCCCTCCTTCTCTCCCTCCGCCGCCCGCTGCCGGCTGCTGTCCTGTGCAGGCTGCCGTCCTCCTTCTCTCTCCGCCGCCCGCTTTCGTCCTCAGCTGGCAGCTGTCCTTCTCTCCTTCCCCTCCCGCTGTCGTCTGCCGGCTGCCATCCTCCTCCTCTCCCTCCGCTGCCGGGTGCAGCCTCCTGATGTATACAGAAAACATGTAACCCAATGGTTATACAAATTAAAAAGTCAGTTGATTGGATTGATTCAGTTTCCAATAAGGCACAAAGGACTCTTAAGGTTGAATAATCAAAATCAATGTTCTCAACAAAAAATCGGTTTAAATGAATTGCGCCATACTGTATATAAGAGATTTTCGTTGTTTTTGGGATCTTCTCTCAAAGGAGATAACTTGAGGTTAATAAGGAAGGTGAGGTCTAATCACGCTCTGATTGTAATGTTATATCCCTTTATCTTCTGGTACTCGCAGATTCACTTTCAATACACGAATTAGCTAATATAACTTTTCACTGAGGCGGTTGAGCTCACGTGACATCAATCAGTATACTAATGTATTGCTATTTCTTGTCTTATGTAAAACACAGTTTTGTTGTTAGTAATGAAGCCTCTCAAATCATGTAACTTTCAATCTTGAAATAGGAGATTTGATATCACTCTTGGGTTGTTTGTTATTAACGTGTCGTAGTCTCATCCTCTGGAACTCGCAAGTTCAGTTTCAAAGAGGAGAGAGCTGATGGAACTCTTCACTAGACGCTTCCGCTCGTGCTGCTCTTCTGTGCAACAACAAAAAGGTTACCATTTGCTGGTTGTTTTGTTTGTTTGACATGGCGAGCAAAGCCACTCTTTACCAAAGTTGGATCCCCCTCAAGCCTCTGGGACTCACTGGTTTAATCCCAAGGAATGGAGAGCTAGTTTGCTCTTCACTGTGCTTCTACACGTGTTACCATTCACCCAACGCATTTCATCATCGGAATGACTTTATGGTGGAGTGGCTTGTTATGCAGTTCCTCCTAGTATTTATACACATGGGTTACCATACAGTTATTGCTCATACATGGCTACTTTATACAATACTATATATATACTGATCTAATATAAATATTACCGTTTGTCACGCGCGAAAATATTCACAGCACGGTACAATGGGTTATGTATATTACAAAAACAAGCAGTTACAGGTGAGGACAAAAGGAATGAGGGTAATGAGGGCCCTGCCCGTGAGAGCTTACAATCTAAAGGGAATGAGGGACAATGTTGAAACAAGAAGTTAATGGGGCTGCTTACTGTAGGATAAAGTGTGGCTCAGTTTAGAATATTGCATTGTACAGTATGTCTTTATTTATATAGCGCCATTAATGTACATAGCGCTTCACAGTAGTAATACATGGGGTAATCAAATAAATAACAGATAATATAAATAACAGATCATGGGAATAAGTGCTTTAGACATAACAGTAACATTAAGGAAGAGGAGTCCCTGCCCCGAGGAGCTTACAGTCTAATTGGTAGGTAGGTAGAACGTACAGAGACAGTAGGAGGGAGTTCTGGTAAGTGCGTCTGCAGGGGGCCAATTCATGTGTTCAGAATATCCACAGTGCTATTCATATGCTTCTTTAAGCAAGTGTGTCTTAAGGTGAGTCTTAAAGGTGGATAGAGAGGGTGCAAGTCGGGTACTGAGGGGAAGGGCATTCCAGAGGTGTGGGGCAGTCAGTGAAAAAGGTTTATGGCGGGAGAGGGCTTTAGATACAAAGGGGGTAAAAAGAAGACACCCTTGAGAAGAACGCAAGAGTCTGGATGGTGCATAACGAGAAATTAGGGCTGAGATGTAAGGAGGAGCAGAAGAGTGTAAAGCTTTAAAATATTGCCCAGTCTGACAGCTGAATCCATTAAGGTTTTCTTTTTTGGGGGGATTAGGGGAGGGCGTGATAACATAGGGTGGAGAGTGATGGTACGTGGTAGGGAATGCCAGACACAGGGGAAGCACGAGATTAGTCTTGCAGGCTAGAGTGAGAGGAGGTAATAAGGTGGGAGGATAGGCGGATGTCATGGGCAGAATTTAGGGGGCGTGTAGTTATGCATTTATGGATGAGATGTAAGGGGGGCCGTGTCGTTGAGACCTTTAAATCATTACTAAGGCTTTAAATGTAATTCTAGAAGCTTTGGGAAGCCAGTGTAGAGATATGTGTAGTGGAGCAGTAGAAGTGGAGCGGCGAGTGAGATAGATGAGTATAGCAGCAGCATTTTGGATGCATTGGGTTTGAGAGAGGAGGACAAGGGGAATGTCATCTAAGAGAAGGTCGCGGTAATTGAAGCGGGGCATGAGGGACTGGATTAGAATTTTAGTTGTATCATGAGCTAGAAAAGGGCATATATTGACGATATTTCGTAGGTAGAGACGGCAGGACTTCGTGAGGGACTGAATGTGAGGTATTGTGGTGTTGACAGTGAGGGAGAGTTGGTGTAGTTAGTGGTGGCAGTAGAAGGGGGAAATAATATTAATTCTATTTTGGACAGATTTCGCTTAAGGTAGTGACGGGACATCCAGTATGAGATTGCAGTATAAGATTGCAGAGAGGCAGCTGGGGACACGGGGCAGGAGAGTGGGGGAGAGGTTAGAGGAGGAAAGAGAGATTTGGGTGTCATCAGCATAAAGATGATGCTGAAAGCCAAAAGATTGTATTAGTTCACCAAGAGAAGAGGTGTAGAGTGAAAAGAGCAGAAGGCCAAGGACACAACCTCTTGGGACTCCCAACAGAAAGAGGGAGTGAAGAGGAGACACCCGAGACGGAAACAATTATAATAAAAATGTGATCTATGAAACGGTCAGAGGACCAGGCCTGCCCTATGTGGATTATTATTCCAAACAAATCTGTCCTTTCACCATCCCATTAACACATTTGCGTAGCAGGGAGCGGACCGGGCCCCATTGCCGTTCCACAGATCTGCAAATAAAATTATTCCTCAAAAACAACATAACAAATGACAAAAACGCGATCTCTCTCCCACTCCTCCCATAATCAACTGAGGAACGGTCATTTCCCTTGCCCATGAGGTCGGATATGGGAGGACAGAAGATGACCTAGATAAAATGGGATGACTTGGCTTTGTGATATCTGCAGCAGCATTTTAAATGTGACAAAGTAATGCTACTGATTGTAATGTATTGCATTACAATCTGAGAGTATATTTAGTGACTATGCACTTCTTTAACCCAGGCTGTGCTGAAAAAGCGGTGTCATACGGCAGGCATAAGATTATAGGGGATCCATGTTGAAATGGACAAGACACATAAGGGGACTCGCTGTGAGTGCTCATATGCATGTCATTACCCAGAATGCCTGGCTGCAGTAGAAGCATTGTTACATACGTATTACATAGTTACATAGTAGATGAGGTTGAAAAAAGACCTGTCCACCAAGTTCAACCTATGGTAAATTTAGACGACAGATACTTTATCCTATATCTGTACTTACAGTATATCGATCA
This sequence comes from Ascaphus truei, assembly GCF_040206685.1. Classification (NCBI taxonomy): domain Eukaryota; kingdom Metazoa; phylum Chordata; class Amphibia; order Anura; family Ascaphidae; genus Ascaphus; species Ascaphus truei. The sequence goes on along the minus strand of NW_027456213.1, from coordinate 142,984 downwards.
AGAGGAAGGCAAACCAAAAACCCCTGTGAAATAGCCTCTATCTCCTAAGGGGAAAAATGAATTCCATCCTGACTCCAAATATTGGCAATCAGATTACAGGCATACCCCGGTTTAAGGACACTCACTTTAAGTACACTTGCGAGTAAGGACATATCGCCCAATAGGCAAACACCAGCTCACGCATGCGCCTGTCAGCATGTTCTGAACAGCAATACCGGCTCCCTACCTGTACCGAAGCTGTGCGCAAGGGGGGAAGACTATAGAGCCTGTTACAAATGCATTATTTACATGAGTTATGCACGTAAATGACGATTGCAGTACAGTACATGCATCGATAAGTGGATAAAAGGTAGTGCTTCACTTTAAGTACATTTTCGCTTTACATACATGCTCTGGACCCATTGCGTACGTTAATGCGGGGTATGCCTGTACTCCCTGGATCAATATCCTTCCCATGTTTACTTATTTGGTATATCCCTGTATACTTTTCCTTTTTTAAAAGATGTCCAACCTTTTTTTGAACATATCTAGAGTATGGTATCTGCCATCACAGTCTCCATGGGGAATGCATATCACATGTTAACTGCCCTTTCTGTAGAGAACCCTTTCCTTTGTTGCTGGTGAAATCTCCTTTCCTCCAACCTTAAGGTATGACCCTGTGTCGTTTGTACTGCCCTTGGGATGAATAGTTCTTTCGGAAGCCTCTTGTATTGTCCCCAAATATATTTGTATATAGTTATCATATCCCCTCTTAGATGCCTCTTTTCTAATGTAAACAAATCTAATTTACCTAGCCTCTCCTCATAAATCATATTATCTATCTCCTTTATTAATTTGGTGGCTCTTCTCTGCACTTTTTCTAGTTCCATACAAACTGTACTCCATATTCAAGGTGTGGTCTTACTAATGCTTTATAGAGGGGCATAATTATGCTTACTTCCCTTCCATCCGTTGCCCGTTTAATGCAAGATAGGATCTTGTTTGCTTTTGCAACTACTGCATAACATTGGGCACTATTACTAAGCCTGCTGTCTACAAGCACTCTTATATCCTTCTCCATCAAGGATTCTCCTAATTTATCCTCATTTAATTTGTAAATTGCTAGTTTATTCCTGTTTTCCAAAATTATAACCTTACATTTACCTATGTTAAACCTCATCTGCCATTTACCTGCCCAAGTTTCCAGTCTATCCAAGTCCTTCTGGAGAGAAATTACATCCTGGTCTGATTCATCTACTTTACACCATTTAGTGTCGTCAGAGAAGATTAAGACTTTGCTCTCTATGCCAACCTCAAGGTCATTAATAAACCAGTTATAAATCAGGGGTCCCAGGACGATCCCTGAGGTACTCCACTCACAACGACTTTAGCCCAACCTGAAAAAGTTCAATTTACGACAACCCTCTGTTGTATATCCTTCAACCAGTTTTCAATTCAGGTGCAATTTTTTTTTTAACTAATCCAATTTGCTTTATTTTGTACATCAACCTCTTATGTGGAACCGAATTGTATGCTCAGAGATAGTAAGGCAAAACAGGGTTGCAAACCTGTGATTGTGCTCACAAGTGGTATTTTTATTTTGATATATGTGAAAAGGGAACTGATTAGCATAAAAAAAGGAGGAAATGTGTGATAAATGCAAATAAATTAGCAAGGAATGTTCTCCACAAGTGGAATGTGTACCTTTGGGACACAATAGATACCAATACTCTCTAATAGTGAATATGCACATGTATATATTATTATTAAAGGAACCTAGTTGTAGCACTCTCTACAATTCAATTTGTTGTTTTGTTCTCCAATGCAACTATAACACACATCACTGTGAAATGCTCAAAGAACTAGATTGGTCATCACTCGAGTCTAGGCGCAAAGTTCACCTTTCCTGTCTTGCCTTCAAATTCTTTATGGGCCAGCTACCTGAACAAGCTCCTCACCCCTACCACATGCAGCACCTATTACCTGAGATCAGACTCCAAAAGACTGTTAATGGTCCCAAGGCTCAAAGTATCCGGCCGCTCCTCCTTCTCTTACCGTGCACCCCAGAACTGGAACAACCTACCAGAGACCCTTACATCCACCACCAGTCTAAATTCTTTCAAATCTAAGGCTGTCACACATTTTAATCTGGTCTGTAACTGTTTCATACTGTACGCCCATAATATAAATTATCTTTAACTGTGCATGCAATGTCTTGTATATAATGTTTACCCTGCTCATTATATAACTGTATTTGTAAACATATATTATTTGTCTTAACTCTGTGCCCAGGACATACTTGAAAACGAGAGGTAACTCTCAATGTATTACTTCCTGGTAAAATATTTTATAAATAAATAAATATAATGGACAAAAATTATGCAAACCATATAAGTCCGGAATTGACTGGGAGACTGGCAGCTTCCAAAATGAGGATCCACTCTAACAACAAAAAGAAAGTGCACGCTCCATAGCATACAAAACATATATAATTTAATAGTAAAAGGAGCACCAGTTGCACTCACAAGGATAGTAAAAGCAGTGTGGATAAATTGATATAATCACCAGCCAGCATCAATGACGAGATTTACCCAGCAGTAGAATCTCCAGACTGGAACTGAAGATGTCCCACCTCCAGGTCAGAGAGGAGTCCAAAGTCCGGGTATGTTCTAAATTCAACTAACGGAACATGCAGGGAAGTAAATGTCCACGCTTGAGCTGAGAGTGAGACGCCCTTCCTTCTCTCTCAATCTCCGTAATGATGTGTGACACAACCCAACAAGTGACTTCATAAGGAAATGATAGACCGTCAATCTCAGCGCTCTAAATAGTCTTAAGGTTGCTTAGCAACTTGTAACACGGAGGAGGGGATAACGGGCAAAGTTCCTACTAACCCTCTAATTACCACAATTACAGAAAAACAGGAAAATGATGATTAAAGAACCCTATAACCATATAATTAAGAGAAACTTTAGATATAACATATATAGCCCACGGAATGATTATACATTACAACAAATAAATTATATCTGAAACGTGTATAACTATATAATATACAAGAAAGGAAAATATATCCCACAATAGGAATTACAACCAAATAGAACAAATAAAATAATACTAAAATATACATTAAATTATGGTTGTGAATCTAAAACCTATATGGACATAAATGGGGAGGAGAGAAGGGGCGGGAAGGAAAATAAAAACGGAAGAACAAATGTGGTTGCGCTTATACCAAGGTAGTTGTGTCAAGACATTCATTAATTCGTCGCGGGTTCAGAGTGACCAGACGATGGATCCAATAAGATTAATTTTTTGCACAATGATTTGAATCTATCGCCTCCTAATAGTGGACGGTATGAGTACTAACCCCATAACCTTATGTGACCCTAGATCTCTTGTGTTTGGAGGCAAAGTGTCTACATACACTGTGTGTTGATGCCCTTAATGACATTGCCCCTGTGTTCCAGAATTGTCATATCTAGGTACGTGTGGTTCATCCCACATATTGTGGGCCACAGGTGCAATACAAAAGATGTGACTAAAGTGCCAAGACCATTGATTCTTCTTTTAACCTTAAATGTTTCCTTATTTGTGAATGAACAAAAATAATTATCAGAATTAAGATGGTTGCAGGTGATGCATCTACTTCTGCCACACCTGAAATTCCCAAATTGGGATGCAGAGGAGGCAGAAGTAGAGACCTCTACCTGTTTTCACCTATTTGGTGCCCTTAATATTTTTTTGCCTTCCTATACTAAACCAGGACTTTTTTTTGGGAAGAGTGGGTCATATAAAAGTACATCCAATGTTTTGGTTACAATTTTCTGAATATGTTGGGTAGACTGGTGGAACGTGTTGCCAAATTTCGGTATTCCTTGATGATAGCCACTTTTTGGCAGAGGTTTGGGAACACATTGATTGGTGCCAAGTAGTGTGATGCACATTGCCTTATCAGCATGTGTTAGAAGTGTACCTGAAAGGGTTTTTTTTTTTTTTAGTGGCCATATAGATCATGTGATGTCAGCCATTTATTTTTGGGCACAAAAGTTGTATGTTTGAGATCCAATAAAATCTTTTAAACAGCGGCATTTAACTTAATTTTTATTTCGGTGTCTGCTCCATGATGGTCTTGCTTTTTTCTCTTTTTCATAAAACCACTTTTTTTTGTGGTGAGGATGTAGGGCTGGTCGTGATCTAGGCTAAAGGAAATAGGTGTTCTGAGGTTGAATATTAATAGTGAGGTACTGTCGTCACTTAAAGTGAAGGTATGAAACTAAATGTTAATGAAAATGTGTATGGGATGATTAATAGTACTGTAGGTGGCATCTAAATGGAGATATACTTTTTATTTGATAGCTTAGAGATTTTCTGCATGTATGATGTCAGAAATGTAGTTATTCAGTCTGTATTTTAACAATTTTGTATGTCATACTGTCGCAATGTGTTCACTTGTAACACTGCTCCTGTGTCTCTTTGTTCTTCTCAAATGATTGTTACTTTGGAACATTAAGATGTGTGATCATCGTGGATTATGTGATATTGGATCCAGCTGGTGATTGGAGGGTCTGTTAACTGTTCTGTATTTGCTCTATTTATAGCACTCACAGTTTCACTGTTGTATGTCCTGATGAAGGGGTTCTAGAGACACCGGAACGTTGATGTAGGTTTTACAAAAATTGTATCAGAGTAGAGTGCCGCAGAATATATTTCTGGGATGGATTATGCACAGCATCGGCAGTACCTGTGACTGTGAGCAAGCAGCAAGCAAAGTAAGCCGTTTTGGTGGCCAACTGTGTAAGGTGAACGTCTCTCATTTGACTTTATCCTGTGTGTAATCTAAAACAGCATGGAAGAAAATGGGATAATCATGCAGAAACAGTAGTAAAAATCAGTGCAAATAACACCTGTTGTGATCCTTCTCAAACTGACTTTTTCCAAACTTATGAAAAATGAAAATCCAACTAGTCTGATAACAGTATGAATTTTTTTTATCGGTGCTCTCTCTGCCTGGCAAGTTACACAAGCACAGGGTATGGTGGATATGCTCCAGATTCCCAGCAGAGGGCAGCAACAACACAGACTCGTGCATTTTAAGAAGCTTGTTTTTCTTATCTTCTCATGGCCGCTGGAGGTCCCCTAACACAGCAGCTGGGACAAAAAGAAAAAGAATTGTAGCTGTATTGGTCTCTTGTTGAATGTGGAAAAAATAAAGAAATAGGTATTATAATGATATCTTATATTGAACCAACAAAATGTTACAGCGTACAAGGTTTCAAGCCTCGCGGGGTTCTTCTTCAGCAAGTCTGATATTATATACAATTTGTGGTAGTTGAGAATAGGGTCTGTTAGCTTGGTTGCTAACAAGGCCTGATTTCTCAAGTATGAACTGGTGGCTGCTTGGGAAACAGGCGAGAGAGTAAGAGAGGAAAAGTGAAAGCTAAAGAGTGTTTTAGAGCAAAAGAGAGTGGGGGAAAAAAAATCAAGTGAGAAAGTGTGTGTGTGTGTGTGTGTGTGTGTGTGTGTGTGTGTGTGTGTGTGTGTGTCTCAGAAGAGACTTGCAGAAGAAGTGAGAGTGTTGAGAGTAAAAAAAAAAATGCGTGGAACAGAAATTAAGAGAAATACAGAGGGGGGAAAGTGAGAAAGGAAAAAAAGATAATTAAAGAGAGAACGATCGATACTTATACACGGTGCCGATATGTAGGCTTGGGTGGATGAAATGAAGGGAAAATGAGCCTAATATGATGAATTGTGTATGGTTTAAAGGAACAATCGATTTCCTACCCCCCCCCCTCCTTTAACATAGGATTGATTCAGGGGGTCTTTGGAGCTGAACTCAATTCATTTCAGCTCTGGGGCACCCCCTGCTTCCAGAGATACTTACCTCCGAAGGGGGTGCCAGTATCCCTCTGCGTTTTAAAGCTACTGTGCCACGCGGGCCAATAGGGAGCTGCACCGGATGATGTCACGGCTTCCTATTGGCCTGCAGAGTGCGGGCGCTTTCAGAAACAACCACTGTGATCCCTGCTAGTGAGCCGGAGTGGCTGCTAGCACCTACTACGGAGGTAAGTATCTCCAGAAGCGGGGGTCCCCAGTGTTGCAATTAATGGGGATCAGCTCTGGGGACCCCCTGCTCCCATCCTATGTTAAAATATTTCCTTTCCCTGCTTGACTTGCCCCTCTAATGTTGGCATGTGCATGTTTTATAGACTCCGCCAAATTGATTTCTATTGAATACTGTCAACCCATACTATTGTAGATTTAAAAAAAATGTATGAATACTTTTATTTCTCAGCATTTGTATGGTGTTGCCCCTGATTTTTGAATCCGGATTAGTGGTTTCATTAAGCTCTGCAGGTACCTTTTAACACTTTTGCGTTGCTTTGCCTAGAAGTGGTTAATGTGTAGAAGCTGCCAGCATCCCAGTGTTATGTGGAGCGGTTGTTGATGACTCAGACAGGTCGTGCTGGTTGGATTTTGCCCTTTGTGCTACTTGAAGTGGCATGTGTGCTACAGACAGAAGGTAACCTCTGCTGTTTGACACCTTTACCTCCTCAGACGTTCCTGCCTTCGTATTCTGTTACTTATTAGCTGGCACTTCTGGTTTTCATCCTGAGGTGTATATGGAAATTCTTGAAGGCAGATGAAGCTAGTTGAGTCTGCTCTACCCTGCAGAGGGTGCCAGAAACCAAAACGTCCTGTGTTTTATTAACCTACAAATATCGCTCTTGGTACTGAACTCACTGACCTAGTAATAACTGGAACCTTTGCCTGGTTTGAATGCATTTTATTGGAGTAACATGGAACTTTCAAGACTACATTGGTGAATTCCATTATTCTTTTCTTTTTAGATTACATTTTACAGCTTTATTTTATATAATGCTTTCCCTCCCATGTACTGTAACGTATTCCCTCTAGACTGTAAGCTCTCACGAGTAAGGGGCCCTCATTACCGTGTTTATCCTTATTTATATGCCATTCTGTTTGTCATTTATATCACTCTGTTGGCGCTTTGCAAATAAACCGATGATGATAATGACTCTTGGACGCTTCACAATTACAGTACAGTACATAGATTTTTACAGTCAAAGTCTCTGCCCCTGAGATCTTAGGCTGTGCTTGTAGTGACAGCGACGCGGCATCGCCGCAAAACAAATGCATTGCCGTCGCGTGCGCTTATAGTAAGCGCGACGTGACGGATTGGTCGCGATGGCTGGAAGTCATCGCTATTTGATTTTCCAGCGACCGTCGCCGGCACTATAAGCGTAGCCTTACAATCCATTTGGCGTCTAAGACCGAGAGATAAAGTGACTGGGTCACACGGAGCTGGCACCAGCATTTGAACCAGGCTTCCCTGCTCCAAAGACTGTGTCCTTGTTTTCTGTCGGTGTCTTTACTCACTGAGCCTACTATAGGTGTCCATCATTTCAGATCTCACAGGGAATAATAATAATAATAAAAAAATAAAAAAACCAGCATGTAGGAATTTTCTCCTGTGGAACAGAGTGGTTTATTTATCAAGGCACAAATGGATTGCAACTTGTTGATTTTCAATTAGATTTTTTTTATTTTAATACACCTGGTGCAGTTTTTTTGCCCCTTAATTGCACCACTTTTCCCTCGATACATAAACCCCCATGATCTTTCAACTTATAGTTACATAAATTAAGCGGCTAGAAATCCATAATTATTCCTACTCCTACAGATGTAAAAGCTGTTATTGTTGGCGCATTGCAGTAGGGGAGCAGACCCATGGTGCTTGAATAAGGAGTGTCTGAAAGAGGCGGGGCTACTGTGTTCTTGTTTTCGCGAGCGCGTCATCTATAATAACACATGCTACATGTAATGAAATAATCTCTTCACTGGTAGATTGCCATTTTATGGGTTATCTCGTCTGGACGGTTTTAACAGAGCGTATCTCACTTAGAAAATATATTTTGATTATGTATCCACAGGCTATAGTTTCCTTTTAATAATATAATTTTGTTGTATTTTATTTTTTTTAAATTGTGGTCTCTTTACAAATTACATATTTATATTTGATTTCATTATGTTTAATTTCATGTTTTCTTATGTCACTTTTTGTAATGTTCGTAAAATTATTAACTACAGTACTAGCTGAAAGTACCCTGACGTTGCTTGGGAATTTGAAGAAACCAAAAAATACTGAGGTTTAGAAATGGATAATTTAATTTTTTAGTTTCTTAATGAAAAATGTTTTATGTATTTTATATTCTGATGCGATTGGGTAAACTATATTTTTGGTTTTTCCATCAGGCACAAAAACATACACATTTTTACCCAGTTCCCACTCTGGAGCATCCAACATAAAGTTGACCATGTGGAAAACATGGATGTTCTAAATTCAGTCCAGCTACTTTAAGTGACTGTCCTTGAGATTTATTAATTGACATTGTAAAGGCAAGCTTCACTGGAAATTTAAGTCGTTTGAATTGGAAAGGAATGTCGGTAGGGATGAGTGGGATTCTTGGGTATGAATGTCTTCTTATGCAAAAATGTTTTCATTATTAGTCCAGTTCTATTACATGTTCCTTGGAACATCTAAATTTCGTGAAAGCATGATGGGTGAGCCAATTTTAAGCACCAAGATATGTTGCCGCATCCCAGATGGTCCAATTGATTTAAGAAACTTTGAAGGATATTAAACTCCTTCATTTATGTCCATGACTCTGTTGATTTGACTTGTACTGTATGTGTCAGCTTCTCGAGCCAATTTTTATTGAATTTGTATTTTTATTTATTTATAAAAATGTTTTACCAGGAAGTAATACATTGAGAGATACCTCTCGTTTTCAAGTATGTCCTGGGCATAGAGTTATAAAAAAATACATGGTTACAATAAAAGAACAGGGTTATACAGTCACTTCACAGACATTTCATGGACAGATAAAGTAGGAAAATTGGGTACAGGGGATAAAGGGCTTGTGAGTTTCAGATAGAAATAGAGCAGCTTTAACATCAACTAACATCAGCGAACGGCAGCAAACGACTCACGCCCTTTGGCTGCCTTTCGGCTGCGCCAAAGGCTGTGCGCCTTTGGGGCAACGCAGATGTACGCTGGGGTGAACAAAAAGATCTTTTCTTTGTGTCCCCATGGCTCATTAACATTCCAGTGGGTGGGGTTGCCGATTCAACAAAGAACAAACACATGTTAACCCTTAGCACGCTGGTCCTGTGCAGAGGGGAGCAGTTCTTGGGGGGGCCCCATCAGGGTGTGGGCCTTTGGGGCAACGCAGATGTACGCTGGAATGAACAAAAAGATCTTTTCTTTGTTTATATCTTTTCTATGTTGATTTCAATAACACAATTGTTTTTTTGGAGCACGAATTGCACGTTCGCTAGGCCATTTGTATTTTTTTTAAATTCACTTGTATATTTGGAAAGACTTTGTCTTTTAATAAATCGATCTCCTCTATGATGTTTCCTGGAAGCTGATGAATCTAGTGAGTTGATCAACTGGAAGTTGTTCTTCGCCAAGATCAAGTAGCTGCTGAGCCAATGAGCCAGCAGAATCCTCACCTTGGAGATGAACTTGCATGCCTGTTGTAAGCTTTAATTTGGTAACATTCTGCCAGAGATACTATTTTTTTTAACATGATTTTTGCTCATCAGCCATAGTTCCCTTTGGTACAATAGGGAGCATTTGATGAAAATCCCCTACTAAACCAACAATAACCCCACCCATAATTGTTTAATTGCCTCTGAGGTCCTGCAGTGTTCGATCGTGAGCCTCTAATGCATGTTTGTGGGACATTGTACTCTCGTCCCAAACAATCATCTTTGGCTGTTCCTGTATTTTTGCTAATGTTGCCAATTGTATTTTCATAGTGACCAAGATTAAGTGGTAGTTTGAGGATTGTGTGATGGGATCATGTCATCAGTGAATTGTATCCAAACCTTCTCCTTGATCTCAGGAACCATAATGCAAAAAAAATTTAAGAGGTCTCCAAATGCAAATGCATAGTGATCAGACAAACAGCTTTCCAAAATATATAGTGAATAAAAACAAAATGCTGAAACAATCTTCATTTTTTTTTCTTAACAAGTAAAATGGAGCTTGTGTCTTCCGTTCTAATGTTATCCTTGAAATAGATGCATTCTTACACTTTCACAATGAAATGTATAATGATGGAAAAAGGTAGGGATACTGGAAACTTGTAGTATTTTGCACTAAGCATGAGGGACTGTTGCCGACTTGATGAGACACAGGATGTGTATCAAATAGACATACTGGTAGGCATGTGTATATATCCAGATCCTATTACCTGTTCATATGCGTCACAAACAAAAAATAAGTAACCAAGAGGATCCAGGTACACCCTTAAAATGAGGCCTTATGCTGGATAATGTATCAACCAAATAAAATTTAAATATAAGCAATGAGAAAAGTATCCTGACTGTAAATAGGGAGAAATAAAATATAATGGGATGTAACATCCCTCTAACACAGGGTTGCGCAAACTTTTCAGTCTGCACCCCCCTGCCTGCTCTTCCCCCGCCTTACCTTGTCGTCGGCGTCAAATGACGCTGCGGGGTCACATGCAAAGTGCCCCCACGTGACCCCGCAGCATCATTTGACGCCGCGTCGCCGAAGACAAGGTAAGGGGAGTTGCAGAGGCCTCACTCGATCTTGGGGGAAAAGTGCGGAGCCTCTGCAACCAGTTTGCACCCCCCCTGCTCTAACAGACCAGGCCCAGAAAATGTCGCAGCTTACTATGCATATAGTAGTAGTGAAACATTTACCTATTGTTATAATGAATCTCCATCAATAGAGAAATAACTTGCATAGCAGACAAACCTATTACATCGATACAAATCAATGCCAGGTCAGATACATTGAGCGTGTTGCTGATTATTTCTCTAGGGGAGGTACTATTGTTACACATTTGAGGTACAAGCGCTGTGGGCTTTTTAGCTGCCACACATTTTTTCATGCCTTTGTGTGAAACCTGGCATTAGAGAGAATTAAGTCATTAATGATGATAATCTATCCAGCATGTTTGTTTCAAATCTTAAACGAGCAATCCAAGCAATATCCTTCAAAAGGTTTTTGTTTATTTTTTAAATATTTTAATAATTATAATACATTAGTTCTGTAGTATTAGATAATACTTACTACCTTCTTTTTTTGTGAATGCCATTTTAATGAGTTTTAAATGAGCAATTGAAGCAATATTCTAGATGTGTTTTTGATTGAAACTTCTTTGCTGGCACTTCCCTAATTTCTTATAGGACTAAAACTCCTTCATTGAGAGGAAAATAGTCCCGATCAGGTGTGCGCGCGACCCCGCTGGCTCAAAAGTCTCACAGCACTAAAAAGTTCTTGATGGAGAATCCAAAGCGATCAGGCGCGTTCACGAGTGTGCGCAATAGCCCCTCACCTGATGCTCGCACCAGCGGCCAGCTCCGCATGCAAGAAACGGCCAGCTCCACCTGCGCATGTGCAACAAGTGAAATACACTATACTCTCAAAACTCTATCATTCAATCAAATAATGTACCTCAAAATATAAATGCAATTTCAGTGACAAAACACAAAGAAGTTTCACTTACAACATGCGTGCACTGCACACCCCGTCTTGTGTGTGTGGTTTTTTTTTAATCTGTTATGTAGTATTAGATACTTGTTACCTTTTTTTAAATCCCATTTTTAATCAGTTTAAAATATATATATATGCTGATAATAGTTTGATTTCTATAGCGGGTTTTAGCCCACCACCCCGGCAGTGCAAGATATTTGTAACAATTTCCTGTTTGTGATCATCAGTTGCCAATATTCCCAGCTGTTTGTGCTGCAAACTGAAACAATGTATACAGTTACCTTAGTAATATAAGGATACATTGCAGCCACTGAGTTACACTGACTGAAGGATTGATTTGAAACTGAAAGGCAGCCATTTAGTGCACCCTTGGAAACTGGATTTTTGCATATCTATCACGGGAGAACCAATAGATCGGAAGCGTAGGTAATTAGTTTTCAATAAAGGTAATCACATTTTTTAAAGCTGCTTGGACTGCAGCACTACTGACTGGCTTGCGTGTGTGTGTCTCTGTGTGTGTGTGTGTGTGTGTGTGTGTGTGTGTGTGTGTGTGTGTGTGTGTGTGTGTGTGTATATGTATATACATACTAAGTATGGGAAAACCCATCCTCCTTGCTTCATTTTTGCATAGCTAGTATAACCAACCCCACACTGATGAGACCCATTAAGGTCGAAACAGCTGTCTGTGGGTGGGTTTACTGGCTGTGCATTTTAACCCTGGCTGTGCTCAAAGCTGTGACTATGCAGCAAGCTTAAGCCTATAGGGAACCATGTTAATAATGGTTTTGAAGCAAAAGGTGGCACTGTGTGCTCATTTGCATGTCATTTCCCAGAATCCCTTGCTGCAGTGGAAGTGCTGTGTGCTGGCTGATAATGGTGAAAGGCAGGGTTGCAGACCTGTCTAAGACATGCAGATGAGCATACAGTAGTGTGTGTGTAATATATATATATATATATATATATATATATATATATATATATATATATATATATATATTAGAAAAAGAAAAGAGAAAAAGCGCCCGATCCTTGTGTAAAATCAGATAAACAATTTAATAAATCATGGACAAGACAAATGCACACTTACAATTTGTCTGATTAAAACAAGCATTTTATGGGACCTGCCCATGCACCAAACGAAGACTCCACAGTCACCTCCGCTCTGCAATCTCACGATTAATTCGTATTCCAGTATTTGAGAACGCCGTTTCTCCAGGGTGTATATCAACCATCCGTCAGGAGCTTCTCAGCAGCGTGCGTCCGCCATTACTCCCACGCATGTGGTACTGGATACCGGAAGGACTTTGCTTGTCTTTCCTTGGTCTCTCTCTGGTGCCGAAGGCAGGTCAGCCACCGTAGTTGCAATGTAAACCGTCCATACGCGTTTCTTCCGCCTTTGCGGATTTCATCAAAGGCGGAAGAAACGCGTAGGGACGGTTTACATTGCAACTACGGTGGCTGACCTGCCTTCGGCACCAGAGAGAGACCAAGGAAACACAAGCAAAGTCCTTCCGGTATCCAGTACCACATGCGTGGGAGTAATGGCGGACGCACGCTGCTGAGAAGCTCCTGACGGATGGTTGATATACACCCTGGAGAAACGGCGTTCTCAAATACTGGAATACGAATTAATCGTGAGATTGCAGAGCGGAGGTGACTGTGGAGTCTTCGTTTGGTGCATGGGCAGGTCCCATAAAATGCTTGTTTTAATCAGACAAATTGTAAGTGTGCATTTGTCTTGTCCATGATTTATTAAATTGTTTATCTGATTTTACACAAGGAACGGGCGCTTTTTCTCTTTTCTTTTTCTAATAGGTACTATGGGAACTTGGTGAGCCCAAGAAGAAGCAGCCTGGACCTTTGTTTTATTCATTCATGGACTTCATTTGGACTTAAGTATTTTTTACAGTTCATTTTTTGTATTTTTGTTATATTTTATATATATATTTAACAGATTATTGCAATATTTTTTTCACAATTTTGCACATTTTTTATAATTTTTTTTTTTTTTTTGGTCTGGTTCATGTATATTTTTTCAATATATTACATTTTATCTTGTATAGGCGAGCACTAGTTGGTTCATGTAAATATCTTATTCAATATTGATATTTGGTGCAACATTTTGGCACACGTCACCAGAGAGGCAGCAATTTGGGTGTGCTGAAAAAGGTGCGCTGTCTTTAAAACTGTTCCTTTATATATATATATATATATATATTTATATTTATTATGTGTATATGTATGTATGTATGTGTGTATATACACCGTTTGAAGACGAATATCAGAGGCAGCACTCCAGGTAACCTTGAGAAAGGTCCCGCACAAGGACCGAAATGTTGGATAAGATGTCTTGTAAATACAAATTTCTTTTGACCACTTACCTGGAGTGCTGCCTCTGATATTCGTCTTCAAACGGTATCGTATTGCCTATTTTATACCATACAGGTTTTGGACCCACATTGTTTCAACCAGACGGAGTGCTTATTGTTCTGCACCATCTACTATATATATATATATATATATATATATATATATATATATATATATATATATATATATATATATATATTTCGACAAATCACCCAAAAATCTACTCGCCCCTAGCCCCGCCCCATTGCAAATTTAATAAATTCTTAGTAAGAACTAATAAGATTAGTTTTTGACATAAGTTTATTTTTTGTATAACATTTTTACTTTACTACAATTACTCCTTGTTGCATAGTAACACACGAGTTCAGACGTTCCCTACCTGTCTTCTGAGTTAGGGGGGATTCCGAGGTGTCCTGTTAGAAGCTTTCTAGTCAGATCTGGAACAAAGCAAGTTAGAAATTATTTCAAAATCTCAATATATTATTAGGTGTAGACCGCTGACTACTTGTTTGGGTGACTGAGTGGGTGACTGACTGAGTGGGTGACTGACTGAGTGGGTGACTGACTGAGTGGGTGACTGACTGAGTGGGTGACTGGTGAGTGGGTGACTGACTGAGTGGGTGACTGACTGGGTGAGTGGGTGGGTGAGTGGGTGACTGACTGGGTGAGTGGGTGACTGACCCCTGCCACTCACCCCCATAACAGATCTGTACCATGTAACCTTGAGCCCCCCCCCCCTATATATATATATATATATATATATATATATATATATATATATATATATATATATATATATATATATATATATATATATATATATATATATATATATATATATATATATATATATATATATATATATATATATATATATATATATATATATAGGTTGACAAATCACCAAAAAATCTACTCGCCACCTAGTACCAAACGTGTGCTGCTTGGGCCAATATTTACTTGCCCGGGGGTTCAATCCATTCGCCCGGGGCGAGCAAATGTATAGGTTTGTCGAACACTGTATATATATATATATATATATATATACACACACACACACACACACTACGATACCGTTTGGAAATGAAATCAGCAGGCAGCACTCCAGCTGCCTGCTGATTTCGTTTCCAAACGGTATCGTATTGCTTATTCTTCATTATAGGATCTGCACCCACACCAGTGACTATTATTACGGAGTGCTTTTTGTTCTTTTTCTATGTGTGTGTGTGTGTGTGTGTGTGTGTGTGTGTGTGTGTGTGTGTGTGTGTGTGTGTGTGTCCGATTGAGCTGAATTGCTGTATTTTTCAACTGATTACAGAGAAATTTGCAGGTGGAGTTTTACCAGAGTGTTTTTGCTCGCTGTTAACCAATGGCCACAAAATTGTGTGAGTCTTGCAAGCCAAGGGATTCTGCAATGTAATTCTTCGCAGCTTCCTATTGGACGGGGTGTTTAAATCCCCGGGCAAGAACACTGGTAACACCTGTAAGTATCTCCGGATCTGAAAAGGGTGCAGTAAAACTCGGGAGGTTTCCACTGTTCCCCTCCTGTAAATAAACAAACTAAACAAAGTACAATAATGGTGGCACTGCTGCTTTAAAATAAATAGAAAAATGACTTGAGATGAAAAAAAGAATGTAATGGTCCCAACAAGGCTCTGTCCTTGGCCCCTGCTCTTCTCACTCTACACCTCTTTTCTTGGTGAACTAATAAAATCTTCTAGCATTCCCCTTGTCTGATTTGTCACAACTCCTGTCCATCCAAAATGTTGCTGCTAGACTCCTCTACCTCACTCACTGCTCCACTTCTGCTGCGCCACTATGCAAATCCATACACTGGCATCCCATATCCTCTAGAATAAAATTTAAACCTCTAGTTTGTCTGGTTCTGACATACAAAGCTCTCAACAATGCTACCCCCCAATACATCTCAGCCCTTATCCCCAAACATATCCCTAACCGCCGCCCTGTACGTTCTCCCTATGACATCCGCCTTTCCTGCTGCCTTATTACCACCTCTCACTCCCACGTACAAGAATTCTCCCGTGGGACTCTCTCCCAGCTTACAGACGTGTAAAAACTCGCTGAAAACTTACCTTTCCAAGAAAGCCTACCTAGCACACTCCTAACACCCACCACTCTCGGTGGGAGGATGGGGGCGCTATGCCTGCACTGAAGCATTGGCATCTAAAAATGTAATATTTTCTTTGTGTCATTCGCACCATATGTATGAAGAGTTTTTACGCTGTTGTAGAAGTTGGCGGGTGTGACCTTTTAAAGAAACCTATTACATGTGACAATACAAGGATTACTGTGAATGAACGTTACGCTGACGCATATTGGTGTAAAAAAAACTTCCTACGCCAGGGGTGAGTAACTCCAGTCCCCAAGGGCCACAAACAGGTCAGGTTCACAGAATACCTCTGTTTCAGCACAAGTGACTCAGTCTTCGACTGAGCCACTGAGTGAGCCGCCTGTGCTGTAGCAGGGATATCCTGAAAACCTGACCTGTTGGTGGGCTTAAGGACTGGAGTTACTCACCCCTGGCGTAGGAAGTTTTTTTTACACAGTATCGGTCAGCGTAACGTTCACTCACAGTAATCGTTGTATTGTCACATGTGATAGGTTTCTTTAAAGGTCACACCCGTTAACTTCTACAACAGCGTCTATTTATACCAATGTGCCATCTCCAAGGTGACGGGGGAAAACAAGGCAGAAAACTTCAGCCAAAAGTAAGGCAAGCGGCACATTTCTTCACGTGTATATTTTCATACCTGCGCCAACATGGAAATGTAACTCCGTCCTAATGTCCCACTTGCCCCTATAATTATCTAATATTGTTGCAGACATAGAAGATAATAGCACACGGAACAATAGCACACAATGCCGTTCTCAGATACTGTATATTGTCACTCGTAGAATAACCAAGAATATTTCGGGGATTAGACATTGGACCCTTTTTTTGCTTGTCTTTCTCCTTTTGTCTTGGACCGCAAATATAGAGTTGTATTATTATAACCATATATATTTTTCTTTACAATAACGTATTGTAAAAGAAAAGGTCAATATTCTAGTGCATATATTACTAAACAGTACACATATGATGTTGATGTCATTTCTTTCTTTGTATGTAAATGTCTCATTTTTGTTATTGTAACAATTCTTTTCAAGCAACAGGATCCAGCAGCTAATTTGCATTTATAAACATTGATCATCATCATTTTTTTTTTTTTTTAACCGTGTCGAAAGCTTTTAATCTGCAGAACATGATTATGCCGGTTATGGCATTCACATGATAATAGAATAAGCCTTTTTGGAGTCTGTGAAAAACCATATAAGAGCAGTGGCTGAACTAGTTTCAGATGTCTAATTGATGCATCGCATGAGAGCATGCAGAAAGTAATGTAAGGATTTGTCTCCTGTGTAATCAAAAGCTTATAAGATGTCTCTTTCCAGTGACTTTTTCTGTAAGAGCGAACTCCAGCTAACTAAAAGCTGTTTTTATTCCGCATAATAGTCCCAGGCAAAAAAAAAACTCTGCATGACACAAGAATTCTCAGCAGCTGACAGATTTCAGCTATCCGTGTTTGGCACGGTTCTTCCTCGATGACCAGGTGAATGAAGATTGTTCTTTTTCTTTTGGGTAGTTGAGTTGCTGGGCCATCATTTTGCACACCACCAAAAAATAGAATAAATAAAATCTGTGTGCTGGCTCCTTTCACTTTAACGGATACATTCTTATCCCTGCCCATGTATCAATAGAAATTGACTATAGACATGGAACACCATACCCGCCCAGCGTGGCTATTTTTCAACCTTCCGTAAAGGCCATTTTATCCCGAGTACTTCATGTAATGTGCCTGTCCCAAGCATTGTTGCCTTCTTTACTGTGTTGTGTCTGTGCCGTTATTGTTTCTGTTAGCTACTGGTCACTCACACATGGTCTCCCCTATTTCTGCTGTTTCCATTACATGGGAGAGCAGTCATCTCCTAGTATGAGTCCTTGGTAAATCTCATAGACTGGCACACTATATGGTTCAGATTGGGAATGCAAAAATTAACAAACTACTGCAGTCTTCGCAGATTTTTATATATTCTATTATAGCCTAAACAATATGTGAAAATATATACGACTAAGAAATGTTATTGATGGATTCATGCAACTAGGACTCATTCAAGCGCAATAGCCACAGTCGCAGCCTTGACTGCTGTTGACTTGACACAGTGTGAATGCGTTTGTCGATCTTTGATGAATCGCCCCTCTCCTGCATCTCTTATTTCGTTGTCTTCTAAAAAGAAATTGTGCTGAACAATTATGCACTGGCTTTTGAAGCCACGTGGGGGCCTTTTTCTTGTCACATTTGAAGAATGGACCCATGTAGACTCAAAAGCTGATGGGTCACATTTGAAGAAGGAACCAAGGTGGTTTTCAAAGTTCATGTACAGCGACATCTGCATAACATCTGTGTGACTTATTGTTACCCAAGTAAAAGTTATCACAGTTTACAAAGATTCCCTTTGTCTCTGGGACCAGTGCAGCTGCTATAATTACTATAATATTTTGACTTCATTATAATGTGTTCTTTCTTATGTTACATTAATCTCTCTCCATTTTTTGTAATCTACAATTAAATTGATTTGCAATTGTTCTAAACAACTGTGAACATGGGGACATGTTTGCACCTACCTGTCACCTGCACACATTCTACACATTCTGTACTGTGTTTCATCATTAATGATGATCGCTATCGTAGCTTGTACAGGCTTGTGCTGTGACACACACTGGGCTAGTAGGGTGCAAAAACCCCTGAAAGTAAACATGTTTCACTGCCAGAGAGGTTTGCAACATACAGTATTATTATCCTAAGCTGTTTTGCATGCCCCTTTGGTAGCAGAAGGGGTAAAAAGCCAATCTTTGAATTTACATATTTTGATAATCGTTTATGTATTCATACTGGAAGAATTGTCATAGAATTACAAAAAAAAGGTAGATACATATTTGAGTAAACAGGAAATACTAGTTAGTCTGTGGTTTTACAATAGCATAAGCCCCAATAATGTCCACAATCTTGAATACTTGTGGAGCCAACTGTTTGTAAAAAGGTCTCTAGTTAGCAATGACCCTAGCTTTAATTATCAATAAGGGGATACTTCTACATTGTTGAAAGCAGATCAACCGAAAAAAACCCATTCAAGTTACTGGGGGGTTTTGAGCAATCAAACTTGCTCACTGTTGTGGTGCACTGAAAACTGTTGGCTTGTTTGCATGGACTCAACTGGGGAGCTCTACTCTAAAGAACTCTGTATCACCAAGTGCACTTGTTCAGCCTTTTCATAAGGCTCTTTAGGGTTTGTTCTAAATCAAATGTAGCAACACTGTTTTTGCACCCTGTTAAAGCTGCAGTTCAAGCAATATCCTGCATGTGTGTTTTTTTTAATAAATCAGTTCTGTAGTAAGAAAAAATACTTTTAGCATTTTCTGTTTAAAAAAACAACAACTTTGAAAGACCAATTTTCTTGTATTCTATTTTAACAAGCATGCTTGTTCCTATAGCAACGATTTACATTCCCCATATTTAAAGATGTCGCCAAACTTTGCCGATCAATAGACGGAGAACGAATTGACCAGCAGCTATGCAGTTTTTTGAAGTGAAACTTCTTTAGTGGCACCTCTGATGGGATAAAACTGGATAGATGGGGGGGCGAAATGTGAAACGGAAGTGACGTCACGTAATGGACGCCGCTCCGCTCACACGCTGCACCCCTCACCCTCCCACACACCCACACCTAGTTGCTCACATGCGGCGGCGATAGCCGCCGCTCCTAACTGCCACGGCGCCGCTGTTCCGCCGCCCGCTGCCATGCCGCGCGCCACGCATGCGCAGAAGTGGCTGGCAGCGGCGCCGTTCCCCGCCCACTGCCATGCCGCGCGCCACGCATGCGCAGAAGCGGCTGGCAGCGGCGCCTGGGAATAGGGTGGTTTGAGCGCGCCGCCGGGGGGGGTGGGGAAGGGGGGAGCTTGAGCGCGCCACCGGGTTGTGGGGAAGGGGGGAGCTTGAGCGCGCCGCCGGGTTGTGGGGAAGGGGGGAGCTTGAGCGCGCCACCGGGTTGTGGGGAAGGGGGGAGCTTGAGTGCGCCGCCGGGTTGTGGGGAAGGGGGGAGCTTGAGCGCGCCGCCGGGGGGTGGGGAAGGGGGGAGCTTGAGCGCGCCTATTCCTTCCCCCCCACTGTGAGCTCCCCCACCCGCTCAACATTCATGATGCTGGTACTGCTGCCAATAAACACATACACACACACACTGACGCATGCACACTTTGACGCACGCACACTTTGACGCACGCGCACGCACACTGACTGTCACACATACGCACACACACTGACTGACACACATACGCACGCACACTGACTGACACACACACACACACTCACTGACCGACACAGAGAGACATTCACACAACACAGAGAGACACACACACACACACACACACACACACACACACACACACACACACACACACACACACACACACACACACACACACACACACACACACACACACAATGACTGACACAAATACACACACTGACCGGTACAGATACATACACTGACCGGCACAGATACATACACTGACTGACACACACACAAACAAACACATACATACTCACTGACTGACACACTGACACATGTGTGCCGAGCACCGCGTTATAAGTAAATTTCTGTGACAAAAGTCAAAGAAGTTTCACTTACTATGCGCGTGCACAGCACACACAGCTTTTTTTTTAGGTAAGTAGAGATTGCCCAGATAAAACTATTGAAGTTAAAAAAAAAAAAAAAACGGGAGACTGAACTGCAGCTTTAAGCTTTAATGTTGTTACAGCCAGTGCTTCTGGCCTAAGAGTGGCTGCCCATCTTCGTTGACCACAGCCATTTTTTTTATACTGTGGATTGTCTTATGTGAAAATAGGCCAGCGGCGCTAACTCTGCGGCATGTTTAACATATGAAGGTGGAGATCAGAGGACGGTAGGTGGAGATCAGAGGGCGGTAGGTGGAGATCAGAGGGCGGTAGGTGGAGATCAGAGGGCGGTAGGTGGAGATCAGAGGGCGGTAGGTGGAGATCAGAGGGCGGTAGGTGGAGATCAGAGGGCGGTAGATGGAGATCAGAGGGCGGTAGATGGAGATCAGAGGGCGGTAGATGGAGATCAGAGGGCGGTAGATGGAGATCAGAGGGCGGTAGATGGAGATCAGAGGGCGGTAGATGGAGATCAGAGGGCGGTAGATGGAGATCAGAGGGCGGTAGATGGAGATCAGAGGGCGGTAGATGGAGATCAGAGGGCGGTAGATGGAGATCAGAGGGCGGTAGATGGAGATCAGAGGGCGGTAGATGGAGATCAGAGGGCGGTAGATGGAGATCAGAGGGCGGTAGATGGAGATCAGAGGGTGGTAGTTGATACACTGCATATTGAAAATCCTCATTCAGTCTGGACAAGCTTTTACTTCCATGTATTGAAAAGCTTTACGCACTTTAAAGCCTTTGCAGGCTAGGGAAATATATAATTAAACGTTGTTTACCCACTTTAGCTGCTTGCATGGAAAAATTGTATAGATGTTAACTAAAGTTAGTTAAAGCCGGGAAATGAATCATTCGGTAATAAAGGTCACTACATCTGTATATCTTGTTCTCTTATCCTTGCATTTTGTCTGTGATTTCCTTTATTTTCCTTTTATTACATTAATTTTCTCAAAATAAATGTAAAAATAGAAGTCAGTCTGTTTGAAGGTGGCTGGTAAATGAAGAAATATGTGCATGTGTATTTCTAGTTACTGCAAGATGTTGCCTAGATAATTCACATTTCTTTTTTTAATATTGTATGTTCCACATTAGGACCATGTACTGAAATACATTTAAATATTGTATAGTATTATTTTGGGCATATGCGGCATTTGGGAAAAGTTATAGTGGATATCGAAGCTGCTTTCAAGAGTCCTTGGTTGCATTGTTTAATGCTCTGTACAGCTTTGCTTTTTGGAATAACCCTTTCAACACTTGTGGAGCCTGCAAATTATTGCTATGCTTTGTAATATAGTGTATTCTCTATGTGTTGAATGCTGGGAGCCTATAGCATAATGTCAATTATTCATCTTGTAAGAGAGATGAATCATTTTAGTCACTTGACTGAGGATGAGTTCATGTTTTAGACCAGATATAACCAGAACAGCAATGTACTGTATATGATTAGCCTATAGCTCTCCAGCAACTCAAGATACCTCACATAACCTCTTGCTAACGTGTGTGTCATTTTTTGTGTAGAAATGTATGCTTTTGTTTTAAATCAGCTTTTTACCCTTTTTATTGCTTTTTGTTGCCTTTACATATTGTATACAAGTATTGTCCCACCACAGAAATTAAGGGTAAAGTGTAAATCTTGCTGGAACTAGACCGTTTTAGACCTATATAAACAGCGATTTCTGCTATGGCGAAATAAATCTTCGATTCTTCACGATAATTTGAGAGGGCTGATGTGTGTGTGTGTGTGTGTGTGTGTGTATATACACACATATATACACACACACACAGAACCCCAATAAGCTCATATTGAACCCCCAAAATAACCACAATATATATATATATATATATATATATATATATATATATATATATACACATACGTATAGGTGTCAGAGGAGTGCTACTGAGCATGGCAATATATATTTAAAACCAGAGACAGAACATGAAACACACAGAGCTCAGTGCTACATCCATTAACACAGATACACGGTACAGTGCCTATATATATATAGATATAGATATAGATATATATATATAAAGATATCTTTTGAATAAATGGTCTTTTAGTTTAACCCTTTGGCCAAAGTGTTGTAAGCCCTTGAGCCCCTCCAAGGCAGACCACATCTCAAGGGTCCCAACACTAAATTAAATTCTTAATAACCTTTACAATACCAGGAAGAATGATTTATAATAAATCTGTCAAAATTAGTTGCATAGTTCTAAGTCTGATTGAAGCTCTTATTAACCTGTACATTACCAGGAAAAGCACTTGGTATTAGATTTGTCGCAATCAAACTGTATGCAGGTTCCCATGAGTGTGGAGGTGAAATGGAGTGAGCTTTTAACCATTTAAAAGTGAGAGGGAGTGAGCTTCAAAACTGGGGAGGAGTGTTTCATGTTCTGCCTCTGGTTTTAAATATATATGTGTGTGTGTGTCTGTCTGTCTGTCTGTCTGTCTGTCTGTCTGTGTCTATCTATCTATGTGCATTAACAATGATAAAAAAATAATATTTTCCAACGATCACAATTTAAAACACACAAACATCAGATGTATTCAGGCGTTTTATGAGATAATCTCATGCCTCAACATGTCTTGTATGACGCCGCTCCGACCCTTCGGCACAGTCTATCACAGGAACCTGTTCCTTCAGGCAACTCACAGTTGTCACTTCTGGGGCAGTCCTCCGTCAACTGGCTCCGAGTCAATCTTTGTTCCGGGCAGGGGACGTCTCAATGGGGGCAGAGGATTCACTCACTTCTCCGGTGTATTTCGTATAAACCACCGCTCACAACACCTCTTTCAGCAATAACACCTGTAACCCTACGCGTTTCTTCAGATTAACTAATTTCTTCAGGGGATGAATTCAGGGTACGTTGGTAACGTATAAATATCCCCAGAAGCCAATCGAAAGATATATTGACAACCAAACACATGTGTTGTAATCACCAAAATCTCTATAGCTAGCACACAACCTAACATAATATTAAACACATACATAATACATTTAAACTACCTTCTTGAGCAAACATATACAAATTTTACTATAACACAATCAAATATTGTTAAACTTGTATCTAATTGGTATTCACAATAGACAAAATTACGAGGACTTATAAATATACTACTAAATTGATTTGTCTTGTTTAGACTAATTTTTTTGGGAGGAACAGCAATTATTAATGTAAACATTATTTGTTAATATTATTGTTATATGAACAACTATTTTTTAACTAATGAAATTAAACTAGTGAATAATGAAAAAAAATATATAACTAAAATTTAAAGAATCAGGACCTAATTTTATTATATCCCAATTACTACTATTTGATAACTATAATCTAACATCTTACACTTTGAGACAATATCTGGATGAGAGCCAGTCTTTAGTGACCAGTATTTGATCGCACATCACATCAAATCCCCATTTTGATGTTGATGTGAGATCTATCAGATACCAATGTTGTGCTTTTCATTTAAAACTAAAAGATTTCTGAGGAGTCAGAGAAAGACTATCTATCTATCTCTATCTCTATCTCTATGGTCTTCCCCCACCCTCTGGGAGGTCACTGTTACCTGTACTCTCACTGTGCTGTACCGTGAGGCTTACAGGATTGCTGAGTGTCCACCGATGTTAGTGGGGAAGACAGGATAGACTTTCAGGATATTCTCAGCTTTCTGGGTGCAGCGCCTCCATTCCCCGCAGGCCCCAGCGGTGCTGGGTGCAGTTGCTGCAGGAAAACCATCTTGCACGTCCCCTGATAAACTGCAGTCACAGACAGGAGTATAAAAATAGCAACTGGTCTTTATTGAGTACAGCCGCACACAATCAACAATGCATTTCCCCTGGTCCCTGGAATCAACTTCCAGGGCTTTAGGCCCCAAAGGTCTATCCTTTGCTCCCCTACTCCCTTGTGGAGTAAGGGGTAACAGCTCCCACTCCCCTGCGGGAGGGGATAGAACAACGACCCACTCCCATATGGGGACGGGGTAGAAGTGACTAACTGACAACTCCCAACTGTCAATTCCCAACTGCCCACTCTTACCAGGGGCGGGGCTTCAGGTCTCAGGCCTGTGTGGGCGGCCCCTAGGCCTCAGGTCACCCCCTTTGTCACTTAAGGAAGCTGCTTACTACAACAGGGCATAGATTTAACCCTAACACTGCCTGCACTAGTACCGGGATTTATGTGTTAGGCAGGGCAGATTAGTAGCCAAGGGGATACATGGCTACACAAATATAATGTAATCTCTATCATAGATATTCAGGCACGTTTGAAAAATGTTTCTTATTTATAAAAATGTTTTACCAAGAAGTAATACATTGAGACTTGCCTCTCGTTTTCAAGTTTGTCCTGGGCACAGAGTTATGATGGCAATACATGGTTGCATTAAATGAACAGGGGTTATACATTCAATTTACAGACATTTAATTGGATTGATAGAGATGATGTATGATTATGGGCCTATGTAACAGTTGCAGACAAGTTTACAATTGTGTTAGAAGAGGTTGGATAGGCCTGCAATGTGCCAAGTTAGGCTGCGTGTATAGTACTGGCTACTGTGAATGCGACGTTGCGCAGCGCCGTATCTTGTCTCCTGCACCAGAGTGCAGGAAACTATAGGGACAGCGATGACTGACGTCACGCGGTCGCATCGCCATAGCCCTAACTATAATTGCAGCCTTAGAAGAGGTAGGATAGGCCTGCAATGTGCTGAGTTAGGAGAGGTAGGATAGGCCTGCAATGTGCTGAGTTAGAAGAGGTAGGATAGGCCTGCAATGTGCGGAGTTAGAAGAGGTAGGATAGGCCTGCTATCTGCTGAGTTAGGAGAGGTAGGATAGGCCTGCAATGTGCTGAGTTAGAAGAGGTAGGATAGGCCTGCTATCTGCTGAGTTAGAAGAGGTAGGATAGGCCTGCAATGTGCTGAGTTAGGAGAGGTAGGATAGGCCTGCAATGTGCTGAGTTAGGAGAGGTAGTATAGGCCTGCAATGTGCTGAGTTAGGAGAGGTAGGATAGGCCTGCAATGTGCTATGTTAGAAGATATTACAGCATCAATGTTTTGCCCCATTGCAGGACCTTTCTCAGGATACACCTATGTTACCGGTGAATACGGGATTGAAACGGTGTCTCAGCAGCTGAACATCATTCATTTCACCTCCGGGGACCACCTGCTTTCCGAGATACTTGCTTCCGAAGGGGGTGGCGGTATCTGCTATGATTTTCTGCAGTTTAAGCTCCTGTGTCCTGAGGGCCTTTAGGAGGCCGCACCAGATGAAGTCACAGCTTCCTATTGGCCCACAGGGCCTGGTAGCTTTGAAAATCAGTCATAATGTGAACCCCGATACCCACTATGGAGGCAAGTATCTCCAGAAGCAGATGGTGCCCTGAGCTGAAGTTAATGGGGTTCAGGTCCGGAGACCCCCTGCTTCAATCCTGTATATATATATGTATGTATATATGTGTGTGTGTGTGTGTGTGTGTGTGTGTGTGTGTGTGTGTGTGTGTGTGTGTGTGTAGTCATTAAAACAAGTCATGCTTTTATTTGCAGTTAGTGTACAGAATGACATGACTGTGTGGTGAATAAAGTGTACAGAGAGAAACACTTTAATGGTGGGGAAACTGGCTGTACTGCGCAGGAAGGAGGGAGATAGAGGACACACACAGCACAGCACAATAGTGCTGTACTGCAACTTGCCCTGGCTCGGCTCAAGCACTTCGCTGCATACTCTACTGAATGTGGACAATGCTACACTACCCCCTATATGTGTGTGTGTGTGTGTGTGTATGTATGTATGTATGTATATATATGTATATATATGTATATGTATGTATGTGTGTGTATATATATATATATACAGCTAAACCCCGTTATAACGCGGGTCTCGGGGTCCACCCCAAGACCACCGTGTTACTAACGGGGTAGCGGAAAAAAAATGGCCGCCGCTTTAATGCAGATTCATCCAGCGGGACAGGAGATGGGAGCGGGCATGTCCCTCCGCTCCCCGCTTCCCCCTGTCACCGCGGGACAGCCCGCGGGGCAGGAGATGGGAGCGGGGATGTCCCTCCGGTCCCCGCTTCCCCCTGTCACCGCGTGACAGGCCGCGGGGCAGGAGATGGGAGCGGGCGTGTCCCTCCGCTCCCCGCTTCCCCCTGTCACCGCAGGACAGCCCGCGGGGAAGGAGATGGGAGCGGGGATGTCCCTCCGGTCCCCGCTTACCTCTGATCCCTCCACGTGCCCGGTGCTCCCGCTGCCTGCATGGAGGTGGTAGCGGGGGGGTTTCTTCTCCCCACCGCTGTCCCTGGCGCTCCCGCTGCCTGCGCGGGAGGAGGGGGGGGAGCGCGTGGTGGTGCTGGTCGCAGCCTTTCCTCTGCTCCGACCCCACCCCCCCGTCTGTGTAGAGTGAGAGAGTGTGTGTGTGTATGTATATATGGGAGAGAAAGTGTGTGTGTGTATGTGGGTGTGAGTGTCTGTGAGTGTCTGTGAGTGTCTGTGAGTGTGTGTAAGTGTGTGTGTGTGTGTGTGTAAGTGTGTGTGTGTGTGTGTGTGTGTAAGTGTGTGTAAGTGTGTGCAGTGTGTGCAGTGTGTCAGTGTGTGCAGTGTGTCAGTGTGTGCAATGAGCAGTGTGTGTGCAGTGTGTGTGCAGTGTCAGTGTGAGCAATGAGCAGTGTGTGTGCAGTGTGCAGTGTGTCAGTGTGTGCAGTGTGAGCAATGAGGAGTGTGTGTGCAGTGTACAGTGTGTGTGCAGTCTGTGAGTGTGTGTAAGTGTATGTAAGTGTCTGTGTGTGTGCAGTGTGCAGTGTGTCAGTGTGTCAGTGTGTGCAGTGTGAGCAATGAGCAGTGTGTGTGCAGTGTGTGCAGTGTGAGCAATGAGCAGTGTGTGTGTGCAGTGTGTCAGTGTGTGCAGTGTGAGCAATGAGGAGTGTGTATGCAGTGTACAGTGTGTGTGCAGTCTGTGAGTGTGTGTAAGTGTGTGTAAGTGTCTGTGTGTGTGTGTGTGTGTGTGTGTGTGTGTGTAAGTGTGTGCAGTGTGCAGTGTGTGTGCAGTGTGTGCAGTGTGAGCAATGAGCAGTGTGTGTGCAGTGTGTCAGTGTGTGCAGTGTGAGCAATGAGCAGTGTGTGTGCAGTGTGTCAGTGTGTGCAGTGTGAGCAATGAGCAATGAGCAGTGTGTGTGCAGTGTGTCAGTGTGTGCAATGAGCAGTGTGCAGTGTGTGTGCAGTGTGTGTGCAGTGTGTGTGCAGTGTGTGTGCAGTGTGTCAGTGTGAACAATGAGCAGTGTGTGTGCAGTGTGAGCAATGAGCAGTGTGTGTGCAGTGTGTCAGTGTGTGCCGTGTGAGCAATGAGCAGTGTGTGGTCAGTGTGTGCAGTGTGAGCAATGAGCAATGTGCAGTGTGAGCAATGAGCAGTGTGTGTGCAGTGTGGCAGTGTGAGCAATGAGCAGTGAGTGTGTGCAGTGAGTGTGTGCAGTGAGTGTGTGCAGTGAGTGTGTGCAGTGAGTGTGTGCAGTGAGTGTGTGCAGTGTGTGCAGTGTGTGCAGTGTGCAAAAAAAAAATTAAAATTTTTTTTTTTTAAACGGGAGCCACGGGAAAACCGCGTTATAACCGAATCGCGGTATAACGAGGCGCGTTATAACGGGGTTTAGCTGTATATATATGTGTATATGTATATATATATGTATATATATATATGTGTGTGTATATATATATATGTATGTGTGCGTATGTATATATGTATTAGATTATGGTGGGTAAAAAAAGTGACAAAAACCCTCCACAGTAAAGCATAGTAATATTTACAGTTGCTATATGCTTTACTGTGGAGGGTTTTTGTCACTTTTTTTACCCACCATAACCTTAATAATTGTGGTGAATACCTAGTCTAGTCTCAAACCAGCTTAGCCAGCACAACCAACCTCACACTGATGATACCCATCAAGGCTGAAACATGTCTGTGAGTGGGTTTAATGGCTTTGCATCTCATCCCAGCCTCTGTTTAAAAGCTGTTTAAAACAGCATGCATTGGTTTGAGGATTTGCTTGTGTAATATGAGCTTGAGACAAAAGGTGGCACTGTGTGCTCATTTGCATGTCATTTCCCAGAATCCCTTGCTGCAGTGGAAACGCTGTGTGCTGGGCGATAATGGTGAAAGACAGGGTTGCAGACCTGTCTAAGACATGCAAATGAACATACAGTAATATTTACAGTTGATAGAGAACTATATATATATATATATATATATATATATTTATATATATATATATAGTTCTCTTTCTCTTGGAACGTTCTGGGAACAATCATAACCTTTATCTTGCACAGGAAGAGGGGCTTTAGGATTGTCAGTGATGTGTTTGTACATTTGTTGGTTATCACAAATCTGCTTGGAGTTGTTTGATGTTGGGTTTTGTGGCGACACACAGACAAGCACATTATTGTTAGTTAATAGGTTACAGATTTCCCTAAACCATAATTGGTGGCCCCTTATTTTGGTTTTTATATAAAGTACTTTTGTGTGCATGAGATAATGTGTTTATGGCTTACAAGACGCATTTTAATTTTTGTGCGAGAAAAGCAATATTGGGTTATGTGCTTAGGGGCACACATTTACTGTATCATTCATCCTTATGAATTGCCTTTTATATAATGACTTGGTTACATATTGTAGTTGGCTATTCTTGGTGTGACAGAACAAAAATTAGACCATCACTTGTAATAGGAATAATATATTTACACAGCATGTCTCTTAAAACTTAAATGTGCTCGGGTACATGTGATGACATGAATAGTTCTGATGGGTTTTACCATAGCATTTGATAGTTTTTATTCAGTGTATGAAGTACATGTTCTATGTATGTAGATGCATATGTGCTTTGGATTTGGCAAAAAATTGACAAATCAGGATCTGTGCTCACTTTCCAGTTTTCATCTTAATAGGCTGCAGCTTTGGCAAATGTATTGACTAGTCTGATTTCATCAGTGCACTCCAGACCCCGTTCAGTATGTTTCGTCAAGCTGCTTCCCAGTGATGGAGAGAGTTCAGCTTTAGTTAGATAATGGGACTTCTCCAGTATGGGAACAGGGTTTCACAGCATATTAAATACTGCCTGAGTGCTTGTTCACAAAATCTTTCTACCAAGGCCTTGGAAATGTTAACTTAAGGTTAAATGTGTGGTTTTGGATATTCCATATCAGCTGGTGAATCTGTTTGGTGGTATTTGTATCCGTGCTCTGAAAATACAGTAATTGTGTTGAGTCTAAGGCTTGGGAACTTGAGTAATGTTCATAATTTTAAATGGTACCATTTTTAAGAAGGTTGTCTGTCTCTGGTCAGTGTTTAAGATGTATTGTAATAACGGAAATGCACAGGAGGTGGTTAAAGAGGCAGTCCAAGCGGCACTTAAAAAAAAAATATATATATTGTTTTAATATATGCTGCCTTTGATTACCTTTTATTGAAAACTACTTATCTTAACCGCCGATTGATTAGTTCGTCCGTTATCGATCAGCAACTAAATGGCTGCCTTTCAGTTTCCACCAATCCTTCAGTCAGTGTAATTCAGTAGCTACAATGTATTCTTATATTACTAAGGTATTATCTATTGTTACAGTGTGCAGCTAAAACGGCTGGGAATATTGGCAAACAGAAAAGTGTTTGCAAAGATCTTGCACTGCTGGGGAGGTGTGTGCTAAAGCCTGCTATAGAAATCAAAGGATGCTCAGTAAATTAAAACTCATTAATAATGGCAGGAAGAGTTGAATTAAAAAGAAAAAATGTAGTAAGTATGATCAAATATTACAGAACTGATTTATTTAAAAAAAAACACCTTGGGCACAGGGAGATAAAGGGACTTGCCCAAGGTTACAAGGGATTTGAATCAGATCCCCCTGCTTCAAGTTCGGGTCATTGTTCTCAGACTCTGTCCCATTCCTTCAGCCCTACAGCACAAATAAAAGGGAGTAAGGAAAAAACCTGAAAGGAGTATACTTTGGCACTCTTAATACCGCACACAAATAATTGAAAGCTGAATTAGCAGTTATTTTATACAGCAATAACACCATTAATTATTTAAAAACACCGTAAAAACTGGTATTGGTTACTCAAACCTATCCCAACACTACATTACAAACAAGACACACACTTATTGTACGTACTACACCATCAACTACAAATATGAAGTGATATCAACAAGCATAAATTGCACCTGTTAATATATGAAGTTCCACTAACGGAACATACTATAATTTCGATATCACAGTCATAAAAAGTTAATAAAAATTTGAATTTGTGAAAGACTGATCTTCCATGTGTAGCGGAGGCGCCCTGCCTTACCTCCGGTGTGAGGGGGAACTGCTCTGCTCCTCCGGTAGCCCGAGAGTAAGTTGCGGTGGCCATTTTGGGAATTGCAGAACTACAACTCCCAGAAGCCTTGGGAGAAAGTTGCGGCGGCCATCTTGGGATGGCTCCGCATGTAATGAAGAGGGACTATAAATCCCATAATCCTCAGGGGGTGGAGAGGGGGGGGGACAGGTCACATGGGCTGTCCCAGTCAATGGGATGCCTGCAGCCTTTGGAGCAGGATATCCTCCGCGGACGGAGAGCCCGCAAGTGAGTAAGCAAGGAGCCTCTGGAGTGAGAGGTACTATCGCAGGAACAAGTAAGCTCCTGGAATAGGCAAGTGCATTTCCCATAGGCCCCAGTTAGGCCCGATCCCTATAAAGAGTGATATTGTAGGGACTGCCCATAGCCATAGGGATTGCCCTGTAGTGCGACCACAGCGGAACTCAGGACTTTGTGCGAGACACTATGGCTGGAGCTTGCACCACGTGGAGGATCTGGATGCTTAGGCGAGAGGGTATTGCTGTCGGAGGCCTCGCTGTGTGGCACCTGCTTTCCGCAAGCTGCACCTGGGTGCTGGAGTACCTAGGAAGGTAACCAATGTGCACCATCAGACCAAGGGAGGGTAGCGCTGCCCTGGGAGATACATTTGGGAAGGGTAGCTTTGTTGGACACCCGGGTATAGGTACCAAAGCACCCACATTGTATTGGGGCTATCTACCCCAGGGGCATCAGCGCGGCAGCTCCCTAGAGAAAATGACAGTGAAGGAACAAGTGAATCAACACACATCCCTCCCTCCCCTTGCCCTCCCTCCCCTTGTCATCTAAACAGTCACCCTCAGCTCTGGAAATTGTTTTTATTCCCCTTATGTGTTGATTCACTTGTTCCTTCACTGTCATTTTCTCTAGGGAGCTGCCGCGCTGATACAATTGACACTGAATGGGGTACCAGATCGGCGTGACGTTCTGGTGCTGTCACGGAGCCTTGCACATGCGCAACTTCACTTTGAGCTGACTTCCCAGGACTTCATGACGCCACACATGCGTTTCCTAGCAACATTGGACGCTAGGATTTTTTTTCCCCATCGGGGGAGCCTGTACTCATCTGCACAAGTGCGATAGCATGCATTGCTCTGTCTCCTGATTTCCAAGATGGCCACCGTGCTATCTCATACACTGATTGCACTCGTGGAGCTCCAGGATTGTACAATTAGCTGCCTCTAATTGACCTCACATGGTGAACTATGGGGTATATATGTTCTCTGGGTGTCATTGTCTGGTAGCACCCCCCTGAGGAAGGTCCTGCCAGGACCGAAACGTTGGGTTTATAGTGTGCTGTTTTGTCACTGCTAATACATGTCTTTTTGCTATATCTGAGTGTTGCTGCTTTTGTGCCTTCTCTTATGGGAATACAGGGTTTATGTATATATATGTATATGTATATATATATATATATATATATATATATATATATATATTAAACTCAAAATGTATTATTCGGCAAACCTAGTAAACTTTCTAGATACTACAGTAACACTGAAAGATGGCAAACTACACACATCTGTATACAAGAAACCAACTGACAGATGCAGTTACCTCCACAACTCCAGCTTCCATCCCACTCATACAAAACAAGGTATCATACACTACCAGGCTATAAGATACCACCGCATATGCTCTGACACTGAAGACAGAAACAGGCATCTCACAACCCTGACCGAATCGTTCAGACAGAAGAGATACAAACCAAAGACCATTGCCAAAACTATTACATCTGCAATAAAAGCCCCACGAGAACACCTGCTACAATACAGACAGAAAGAACCTACCACACGCATACCACTAGTGACCACATACAACCCTACCCTAGAGGGTATACGAAAAATAATCAAAGATCTGCAACCCATGCTGACAGAGGATGCGACATTAAAAGAAATCTTTCCCAAACCTCCCATTCTTGCATTCCGGCAACCACCAAACCTCAAACAGAAATTAGTCAGCAGAAACCATCAAAACGATTTTAAAGACATGGATAATGGAACAAAACCGTGCAGCAACAAACGCTGCAAACTCTGCAAGCATATTTGCCAAGATCCACAGCCAGTCACAACCATAGAACATTCAATGTTAAAGGATCATACAGCTGCACATTCAGGAATATAGTGTATATGATTCAATGCAACAAATGTGACCAAGGTTGCTACATTGGGGAAACCAGCCAAAAACTACAAGGAAGAATGAATATGCACAGACACTCTATACTCCATCACGAAGAAGGAAGATACTGCTCACCTGTGGGACATCACTTCTCACAACCAGATCATTCCATAAATGATCTAAAAATCAAAATCCTCAATGGAATGTTTAAACGCACCCAAGAACGGAAAACATTTGAACTCAGAATGATAAGACTCTTTGACACCAAAACCAAAGGACATAATGCGGACATGGGTTTTCTCACACCCTATCAAAATTGCTTGTAATTATCCTGCTTGCCTCTATTCTTATCCACACTTTCTCTCTCCCCCCAGTATCCCTCCCCCATCCCACCTTTCTTTGACACTGTCCCCTGGCTTCAAACACATTTAACACCCTACCTTATCTAGAGTAAATACCTGTTGTTTTTTTCCCCCTCTCTCTACACTGTTTTAGCCATTGAATCCTTTGTATATCAGTATTGCTTGACCTGAAGAAGAGAGGATAACTCTCGAAAGCTTCTCCTATGGCATAAATTGTTAGTCCAATAAAAAAAGGTATCACCTAATACTGAAGAACTCATTTATTCTGCAACTGGACTAACACGGCTATTTTCTGCTATATATATATATATATATATATATATATATATATATATATATATATATATGTACGTACGTACGTACGTACATATATATATATATATATATATATATATATATATATATATATATATATATATATATATATATATATATATATATATATATATATATATATATATGTGTGTACACCACATTTGTTAAGGTTATGGTGGGTAAAAAAAGGGACAAAAACCCTCCACAGTATAGCAACTGTAAATATTCCTGTATATTCATTTGCATGTCTTACACAGTTCTGCAATCCTGTCTTTCACCATTATCGCCCAGCACACAGCACTTCCACTGCAGCAAGGGATTCTGGGAAATGACATGCAAATGAGCACACAGTGCCACCTTTTATCTCAAGCTCACATTACATGAACAACCCTTAGCCAATGCATGCTGTTTTAAACACAGCATTTAAGCAAGGACTTGGGAGATGCAAAGTCAGTTAACCCACTCACAGACATGTTTCAACCTTGATGGGTATCATCAGTGTGAGGTTGGTTGTGCTGGCTAAGCAGGTTTGAGACTAGACTAGGTATTCACCACAATTATTAAGGTTATGGTGGGTAAAAAAAGTGACAAAAACCCTCCTCAGTAAAGCATATAGCAACTGTAAATATTACTATGCTTTACTGTGGAGGGTTTTTGTCACTTTTTTTACCCACCATAATCTAATACATATATACATACGCACACATACATATATATATATACACACACATATATATATATATACATATACACATATATATACATATATATACAGCTAAACCCCGTTATAACGCGCCTCGTTATACCGCGATTCGGTTATAACGCGGTTTTCCCGTGGCTCCCGTTTAAAAAAAAAAAAAATTTAATTTTTTTTTTGCACACTGCACACACTGCACACACTCACTGCACACACTCACTGCACACACTCACTGCACACACTCACTGCACACACTCACTGCTCATTGCTCACACTGCCACACTGCACACACACTGCACACTGCACACACACTGCTCATTGCTCACACTGCACACACTGACCACACACTGCTCATTGCTCACACGGCACACACTGACACACTGCACACACACTGCTCATTGCTCACACTGCACACACACTGCTCATTGTTCACACTGACACACTGCACACACACTGCACACACACTGCACACACACTGCACACTGCTCATTGCACACACTGACACACTGACACACTGCACACACACTGCTCATTGCTCACACTGCACACACTGACACACTGCACACTGCACACACACTGCTCATTGCTCACACTGCACACACTGACACACTGCACACTGCACACACACTGCTCATTGCTCACACTGCACACACTGACACACTGCACACACACTGCTCATTGCTCACACTGCACACACTGCACACACACTGCACACTGCACACACTGCACACACTTACACACTCACACACACACACACACAGACACACACACTTACACACACTCACAGACTGCACACACACTGTACACTGCATACACACTCCTCATTGCTCACACTGCACACACTGACACACTGCACACACACACTGCTCATTGCTCATTGCTCACACTGCACACACTGCACACACTGCACACACACTGCTCATTGCTCACACTGCACACACTGACACACTGCACACACACTGCACACTGCACACTGCACACTGCACACACACAGACACACACAGACACTTACATACACTTACACACACTCACAGACTGCACACACACTGTACACTGCACACACACTCCTCATTGCTCACACTGCACACACTGACACACTGCACACTGCACACACACTGCTCATTGCTCACACTGACACTGCACACACACTGCACACACACTGCTCATTGCACACACTGACACACTGCACACACTGCACACACTGACACACACTTACACACACTCACACACACTCACACACACTTACACACACTTACACACACTTACACACTCACAGACACTCACAGACACTCACACACACACACACACACACACTGTGCTGACATTTGCTCGTTTGAGATTAAAGAGTAGGAAATCACCACATTTATTAAGGTTATGGTGGGTGTTTAAAACAGCATGCATTGGCTAAGGGTTGTTCATGTAATGTGAGCTTGAGATAAAAGGTGGCACTGTGTGCTCATTTGCATGTCATTTCCCAGAATCCCTTGCTGCAGTGGAAGTGCTGTGTGCTGGGCGATAATGGTGAAAGACAGGGTTGCAGACCTGTGTAAGACATGCAAATGAATATACAGGAATATTTACAGTTGCTATATATGTGTATGTATGTATGTGTGTTTTGATTGTGTTATTGCTGAATGTATTGTTTCCTATGAGGCACAAATCCCGCCTATGCTGGGATCCTCATAGGTGGACGCGCTGCACAACGAGATATAGTACCCCAGGCTCCCCAGAAGCGGAGGCTTTGGCCTCCTGTGAGCCTCACAGATAATCGCCAGCGGTTTCCCATAGGCATAGGGAAAGGGGGTTTCACACGTGTTTTTTTCTTCTCTGTCTCTTCAAATTGAGAGGTGTGCTGTAACTAGCACTTGCAATGAAACATGGCCTGTAGTTTAGAAATAAAAGCGCCAGTCCCCAAAACTTAAATCATAGGATTTTCCGTCCCCTTTCATTCCTGTTCAGTTATAAATAATGATTCATCAATATTAAAACCGAATTCCTTTGTCCCATCTTGGAAAATAGCTTTATGCTCGCTAGACCTCACCTCACGTGACCACTGGGAAGGGAAGTCCATCCACGTAACTTTACGTCCAAAATTATGGGGGGCATCCTCCTTCGTTTGGGGTCTGTATCAATTTTGAATCGTATTGCTGATCAGGAACCTGGACCTCACTGCCTCTCCTTTAAGACATGCACGGTGATATTTTGCTACCACGCTACTCTGGCGCCATCTTGGTTTACCAACGTGTGTTTCGCCTTCTCATCCTACAAGTTTGACTCAGGAGAAGCCTGTAGGATGAGAAGGCTGTTTTCTAGCGGTTTTATACTTTGTTTCTAACGTATTCTGCCTTGCAGTGCATTATTTCAGTGTATTCTAAAATATAAGACCGTTTCTGTCATATCTAGTTCCTCCTTACAATGCCAACATGACTCACTGCCTCAGCACTAATTCTCATGAATCATCTCTGAATTCAAAATGGTCTCCATCACTCCTTTTGTAAGGTTACAGACAAATGTTTATTCACAGGGGATGTGCAATTAGACCTGGTCATCAGTCACACTCGGTTGTTTATCTAGTCATGCGACCTACTTTTATGCAAGTGTTATGATGTCATCTGATGTGGAGGTAATCGCAGTGAGTACAAAGTATTAACCTAGATTTTTTTTTTAATTGGTTGCCAATAGCTTCATGAAGCACAGAGCACGTCAATAGATAATGAACATTATTCACTGATTTCCTACGGTACATAACTTTTTTTCATCAACAGTTTAAAAATCGCTGTTTTTGTAAGCTTTTCTGTAATGTGGTTGTTTGTGACCACTTGTTTCGATTTCGCAGTGGAGCGCTGCTATCTTAATGTCGTTCAATTCTACTGTCCCTCTCTTTTGAGCCCTTCTTTGATATGTTTGCAACGTTCCATTCCAGAGTTATTGACCGCTGAAAATCAGCCACCAGAATAACAATATTAATAAATCGCGTGTGTACAGTTTTTTTCTTTTCTTTTTGTGGTGGGATGAGGAAGAATGGTTTGTGCTTTAAAACATGTTGTGATTTATTATACTTTGCTTTCTGCTTTGACCACTTCAGTTTAGATGCTATTCCTGAATTCTTCTGTACCTGCCTGGAAGCAATCTTCGACCAGGCTATATATAGCTTTGTATTAAACAAAAAATGGATTTAGCCGTATCTTGACATAATTTCTGGGAAACTGTAAGCGTATATGTATCCCACTTTTCTACACTCCCCCAATAAAATAAAAAATACAACTTTTAATTTCCTTTTTTTATTGGGTTGCTACCGGATGAAGATACAAAACAGAAAAATATATGATTGTTTGGCTTGTTAAAGTATCTTTAGTGATGTACTATAGATCAAAACCTTACTAAGTAGTAAGGCATCCCTTTATTATATAAAAAAAATGTAATAATACTAGCATGTTCTTGTATAGCGCTGCTAGTTTAATGTAGCACTTTACAGAGACATTTTGCATTTACAGGTCCCTTCCCTGTGGAGCTTACAATCTGTTTTTTGGTGCCTGAGGCACAGGGAGATAAAGTGACTTGCCGAAGGTCACAAGGAGCTGACATCAGGAATTGGACCAGGTTCCCCTGCTTCTCAGGGCCAGTCAGTGTCTTTACTCACTGAGCCACTCCTTCCCCAATATATATATATATATATATTAGGATCCAGTGTTTTACATGATCATTTTGGTTATTTTGGAGACTGCAAGGGGGTTTAGATGGCAGATGTAAAATGTTTTGTAAACCTGTACATCAAGTATATAAATGTTTATGTATATATATGATTGAAGAAGATTCCTTGCTGCTATCCCCAGATTCTTATCACAAAACGAGCTGCAGATAGATGACCCCGATCAGTACGTGGGTGACTGATAAGAGATTATTGAGCCTGAGGAGCATAGCGTGACAACCGTGTGCTGTGCATATTCTTGGCTTTAGCATAAGGGCCCGGAAGTGACTCACTGCCTTGT
>NW_027456213.1:99442-101942 GCF_040206685.1 Ascaphus truei | reverse complement strand
CTTCTCTCCTCCAGTAATGCTGGCTCCTTAGGCTCCGCCCCTCTGTCCCTCCCTTTAGACTCCGCAACTTTGTCCCTCCCTTTAGGCTCCGCGGGCCTGCCAGTCTCTCAGCAGCACTGACCATGCTGCTCCAGCAGCCCATCCACGGGCCCCAGGTAACCCACATGCCCCCTTATACCCCCTCCCAGGCGCCTTACCCACCCCAAGGGGGGAGAGGCATTATTTTTGTGTGTTTGCAGAGGTGGGCTTATTGTGTGTGTGTGTGTGTGTGTGTGTGTCAGTCACTGTGTGTGTGTCTGGCACTGTCACTGTGTGTCTAGCACTGTGTGTGTCTGGCACTGTCACTGTGTGTGTCTGGCACTGGCACTGTGTGTCACTGCCACTGTGTGTCATTGTCTCTGTGTGTGTGTGTCACTGTCTCTGTGTGTGTGTGTGTGTGTGTGTGTGTGTGTGTGTGTGTGTCACTGTCTCTGTGCGTGTGTCACTGTCTCTGTGTGTGTGTGTGTGTGTGTGTGTCACTGTCTGTGTGTGTGTCACTGTCTGTGTGTGTGTGTGTGTGTGTGTGTGTGTGTGTGTCACTGTCTCTGTGTGTGTGTGTGTGTCAATGTCACTGTGTGTGTGTCTGGCACTGTCACTGTGTATGTGTCTGGCACTGTCACTGTGTATGTGTCTGGCACTGTCACTGTGTGTGACTGGCACTGTCACTGTGTGTGTGTGTGTGTCACTGTCTCTCTGTGTGTGTGTCACTGTCTCTCTGTGTGTGTGTCACTGTCTCCCTGTGTGTGTGTCACTGTGTATCACTGTCTCTGTGTGTGTGTGTGTCAATGTCACTGTGTGTGTGTGTGTGTGTGTGTGTGTGTGTGTGTCACTGTCTCTGTGTGTGTGTGTGTGTGTGTCACTGTCTCTCTGTGTGTGTCACTGTCTGTGTGTGTGTGTGTCACTGTCTCTCTGTGTGTGTGTGTGTGTGTGTGTGTGTGTCACTGTCTCTCTGTGTGTGTGTGTGTGTCACTGTCTGTGTGTGTGTCACTGTCTCTGTGTGTGTCACTGTCTCTGTGTGTGTCACTGTCTCTGTGTGTGTGTCACTGTCTCTGTGTGTGTGTCACTGTCTGTGTGTGTGTGTCACTGTCTCTGTGTGTGTATAAGTGTGTGTGTGTGTGTGTGTGTGTCACTGTCTGTGTGTGTGTGTCACTGTCTGTGTGTGTGTGTGTGTCACTGTGTGTGTGTGTGTGTGTGTGTGTGTGTGTGTGTCACTGTCTCTGTGTGTGTGTGTGTGTGTCACTGTCTCTGTGTGTGGTGTGTGTCACTGTCTCTGTGTGTGTGTGTGTCACTGTCTCTGTGTGTGTGTCACTGTCTCTGTGTGTGTCACTGTCTCTGTGTGTGTCACTGTCTCTGTGTGTCGTCACTGTCTCTGTGTGTGTCACTGTCTCTGTGTGTGTCACTGTCTCTGTGTGTGTGTCTGTCACTGTATCTGTGTGTGTGTCACTGTCTCTGTGTGTGTCACTGTCTCTGTGTGTGTGTCACTGTCTCTGTGTGTGTGTCACTGTCTCTGTGTGTGTGTGTGTGTGTGTCACTGTCTGTGTGTGTGGTGTGTGTGTGTGTCACTGTCTCTCTGTGTGTGTCACTGTCTCTCTGTGTGTGTCTGTCACTGTCTGTGTGTGTCACTGTCTCTGTGTGTGTGTGTGTGTCTGTCACTGTATCTGTGTGCTGTGTCACTGTCTCTGTGTGTGTCACTGTCTCTGTGTGTGTGTCACTGTCTCTGTGTGTGTGTGTGTCACTGTCTCTCTGTGTGTGGTGTGTGTGTGTGTGTGTGTGTGTGTCACTGTCTCTCTGTGTGTGTGTGTGTGTGTGTCACTGTCTCTGTGTGTGTGTGTGTGTGTGCCACTGTCTCAGTGTGTGTGTCACTGTCTCAGTGTGTGTGTGTCACTGTCTCTGTGTGTGTGTGTCACTGTCTCTGTGTGTGTGTGTCCACATGTCTCTGTGTGTGTGTGTCACTGTCTCTGTGTGTGTGTCACTGTCTCTGTGTGTGTGTCACTGTCTCTGTGTGTGTCTGTCACTGTCTCTGTGTGTGTCTGTCACTGTATCTGTGTGTGTGTGTCACTGTATCTGTGTGTGTGTGTCACTGTATCTGTGTGTGTGTGTGTCTCACTGTATCTGTGTGTGTGTCTCACTGTCTCCTGTGTGTCTCTCACTGTCTCTGTGTGTCTCACTGTCTGTGTGTCTCACTGTCTGTGTGTCTCACTGTCTGTGTGTCTCACTGTCTGTGTGTCTCACTGTCTGTGTGTCTCACTGTCTGTGTGTCTCACTGTCTGTGTGTCTCACTGTCTGTGTGTCTCACTGTCCTGTGTGTCTCACTGTCTGTGTGTCTCACTGTCTCTGTGTGTCTCACTGTCTCTGTGTGTCTCACTGTCTCTCTGTGTGTGAGTCAGAGAGAGAGAGAGTGGGTCTGAGAGTCAGAGAGAGAGTGGGTCTGAGAGAGAGAGTGGGTCTAAGAGTCAGAGAA